>NW_026623262.1:1664998-1679968 GCF_030028575.1 Malurus melanocephalus
AAACAAAAACCCAGTAAAAATACTACTTTGTATGATTATTTAGCTAGGAAAAATGACACTGAAATTTTGAAATGCACAAATAAATGCTAAAGGTATTTATGGCTTGCTCAAACATAAATAGGTAGATTGTTTTCCAAAGGTGGGGACTTTCTGATTAGATAACTTGTTCATGCTTATTTGTCAAAATGGGAGATTTTCAAGAGAAAGTTTGGCTCCTTTGTCACAATAAGTTTCTTTGCCTTGTTCTCCAGTTGAAAATATGGATAAAAGAAAATAGGCAGACTTGGTCCAGCCTAGCAGAAGAGTCACAGACTCAAACCAGGTGAGACCTGTCTGGGAAATGGCCAATCCACTCAAGGAGTTCATATCATGACCTGCAGAACCATGGATCACATCTATGATCTGTTTATCCATTTATTTGTACCTTTTACTTTTTTTTTTGCTATGGTTTCTCTTTCTCCTTTCTATTAACATTTTACAAAGGCTTCCTCTCTTCCCCAAAGGTTCTTGCTCTCCTTCAGGACATTCYCCTCACCTCCAAAAGCAGGGAATTGCATGTGCTCAGTGCTGGGATGTCAAGCCAGCTCCTGTGTATTCAAACCTGTTTCGTGAGCCCTCTCTAGCACAGTCCAGAAAGACAAGGCAAGTCTCCAAACCCTACTGCAAATTGCAGCTTATCTTTGTAGCAGCTAGAAACAGGTACCTGCCCTTCCTTGCCTGCTGACGTTTCACTTACTGAACACCACAAAAATCCAAGACCCTMTTTAGAGCATGTACGAGATTTTATGAAAAAAAACAAAAAACCCAAACAACTCAAACTCTGTAAAGAGACATTTCGTTCATCTTAGCATTTGTGTCTACTCTGCTGGCAGAGAGCTCTAATTGTCAGGGACACAATAGGCTGTGCTCTTATCTGTGATTAATAGACATGATCTTTCCAGAATGATAAATGCAGGTAGGTAAAGTCTCTGTGACTCTATCTATGCTACATCATAGATTATCAAAACCCCTACAATGTAGACATGATAATAAGTGTCCATGATGTCTAAAAGTGCTGGCTAAGAGTTCCTAATGTCTAGAATTTAATTTTTATTATTTTTATTTGGCTTTGTGGAGGACACATTGAAACATTACAATTCAGTTTCTTAGCTGTTGTTCAGGTCTCTGAAGAGTTTAGTTGTGGGGATTTGCCCCACATTCCTCTTTGGGATTCCTTCTAAGCAGGAAGAGGGATCAGTGCCCTGAGCAACAGGACAGTGTGGATCTACAGAAGCGTGCACAGCTCCCAGTGTGGCTCTTCTGGAGGCAAAAAGGCACGAATGGATCTCACAGAAACCAGAAACCCTCTTTGGCCCCTTCACACGGTGGCACCACTCCATGGTGCAGCCCCTCAAAGGAAGCAATGGAACACTCAGGTACTTTCTGATAACAAAGTTTCAGAAGGCTGAGGGCCTCTGACAGTTTCTGCAGAGATGAACTACCACCATTAATGTATCTCATGCCATCCAGTCATGAGGGGAAGAACGGTGGTTGCAAATGACAACCAGAATGATTAGAAACACCCATGAAAGAGATTAAGAAACTGCAAATGCTATGGTATGTGAGATGAGCAGCCCCACATTACTGTGCAGATGGAAACATCTGCAGCAGAGATGGGACATTCAGAAATGTGCTACAAATTTTTCAGACACTCTTGCAGCCCAGTACTCRGGCCACACACCGCGAGCAGATGGCTCCACTATGCTTTGTCATACACAGAAACACTGATCTGTTGTCATGCAATGGTGTACATTTTTGCTGATAGCAGGTTAATGGCATTTGGCAGTAACCATTGTGGAACCTTTTTCCCTTTTTTGATGTCATGGGTTATTTTTCCAGAGGCACAGGGTGTGGTGCTGAGATGTCTGCTCTGGTATTTCCTCAGACCACCATGTGAGGAGGGGAGAGGAGCAGTTTAGCTCTTCTCTAGTTGCATGTGAGCCATTGACCAAGTAGGAGATTTTGGCTTGCAYACAGCTGTCTGAGGCAAGCTTTGAGATGAGGAAGCTTTTGATACTCAGATCCTGAGAAGCAGTGTTTTCTGTTATATATTGTGTAGCAGGCAAAGCATTAAGCATGGTGGAGAAACWTACATAAAACTGTCGTGAGATCTGTATTTGCTTTTTTACTTCAAGATTGTGATAGACCTTCAGTCAGAGCAGTAATGGCCAGAAAAGCTTTGCACTAAAGGCTGGTCAGACTCTTAAATTTCTCCCTCTTAGAAAACTACACCTCTAAAACAACTGATAGTTTTTCTTGCCACTGCTTAAGACAGAAGCACACTACCCTGCGCTCAGGATTGTGCTAGCTGAAAGCTCCAGCCATGCTCCAGTGAGCCTGTTTGTACTGCAGGCAGGTCAGATCTGCCCAGGTGTGAACCTCTTTTGGTGTCCCTAACAAGTGGCACCCTTTCTGGGGAGACCTGACAGTTTTGTTCTGTGTCCTTGCAGGGTTATAACCCACCAAAGCCTCTCTTCCACAGGGGCAAATCCTGTTTTACCCAACTACTTCACCTGGCAGACCCAAACTGAGAATTTGCAAAAACAAGGAGTAAAAGATGGTCTGACAAGGTTGGCTCTCAAAAAAATGTTTCAATCCACGACTGGCTATGTTTACCTTATAAATCATGTTTCTTAAGACTTTTTATTACATCAAGTCAGGCTTTATCTGTCTAATAGATAAGTTTCCTGCAAGCTTATTAGTTGCTACAGATATGTACTTCTATTTCTGCATATTAACAACTTTTAGTCTTGTAATGCATACCAACAAAGTACAGGGAAGCTCTTCTCTTAAATACTGATGATAATGACCMAGATGATAACATTCAAAGACATTTATTAAGCACATTCACTCCCACAGAGCACATAAGCACATAGGTATCTTGGGTGCAGAGGTAGGATATATAAACAGTTTTATAACTTCACAAATGAAGAGTCTTCTATTTTTAAACAACAAAAGATATAAAGAGAAGAGAAATTAACAACAAATTGAGAATTTGGCAGGCAGAAGTACTGTCAAAGAATCAACAGAGGGAGGAATCAAAAATATGAGAGAAATTTTGAAACAGCTGCAGGAAAATTCCCACTCTGAAGCCATGTGGGCATTTTTGGATTACATATGCATGGAAGATCAAAATATTTATTTTTTTTATCACTTTGAGGAAACTGTAATAGGTTGGACAACTGTAGAAGACATTTCAGGAGAAGCTTTAGACTGGTCACCTGATTAAACAAAGTTAAGCACATGTTTAAGGGACTTGCTGCCTTGGGATCTTAATTATTACGGACAATTTCCATGTGTGTGTTTGCTTTAACATTGTCTCCTGCTGGAGAACAGCTGGCTGCAAATGGGCTGGCAAGGGAAACAGAAACAGGCCTGCAATGCCCAGCAACTCAGACAAGTCTCATCACCAGCACAAATCAGTTGCCAACCTGACAAGCATGAAATGTCTCAGAAGGATCCACATTTCATAGCTGTTGTGCCTCGTAGACTGTGTCACAGGCAAGCAGCAAGATATTTGGGGCAACAGTATTACTGTATGTCAAATACTGAGGAAAGAACATAGATCCTCAACAATTCATTTTTCTTCTGAAATATGTAGGTTAATATGGTGTTTGTGAAWAAATCCATGCTCTGTTCATCTACAGTGTAATGCTGGCAGGACTGGTTGGTTTTCTGTTTGTAAACCTGAACAGCTTATTATTTTTGAGTTAATTGCTATTTGTTCAACTCACAGACTGATCCAGGTGATTTGCAAGTTGACAGACCTATTGCTCTATCTGTCTACATGCCTAAATTTTAAATGACTGAGGTGMATCTCTTTAAACAAACAGAAAAGGCTGCATAGAGCTGAGTCATTCCATAGTTTGAACAGTGAGAAGATGAACAGAGATGAAAACAGATACACCAAGGGAAGGTTATCTATAATACTGAGTAGTGGAATAGATACTGGCAAGAGAAAGCAAATACCTAATGATGGTGCCAAGGTTTTGAGCCTGACAAGATAAGAATCRTGATGCCTGAAGAGACAAATGGGATGTGACGAGGAAAATTAAGAAAAAAAAATAACATACTTTTCTTTGGGGAATGCAGTCATCTAGAATAGACAGCAGAGAAAAGAGCAGGGGCAAGGGTGCTGGATAAGGCAAAGAGACAAAATCCAGGCTTTGAGGGGTAGTTGGAGAAGATTAAATGAATAAACGTGTATGGAAATACAAGAAAAAAAAACCCATTGAGAACCACAAAAAACAAAATGGGGTAGGGATCAGGAGGTTGCAGGTACTCACATTTCCCTTATCTACCTACTCATGAACTGACTGGAGTGTGTACTAAAGTACACAAGTAAGGAGCTTCTGCCCTTGTCCTCAGTGATAATGAGCTAAGTTAAGTGATGGAAGCTTGTTAGAAAAGACTTCAGACAGGTACTTAATAGATAGAAATGCATGAAAGTTACAGTACCACCCTTTGAGGAAAGGCCCAACCTATGAATTGCATGGGCTGCCTGATGGTCCTGCCCATGTTTCTTCCATGGATGTCATACCTGGGAGGCACTGCCCTTGCAGTTTTCCATTTCATGGGCAGCAGGACACCTCCCTCTGCAKGAGTATGGTCTCAAAACTAAGCTTGCAATACACTGGCCTACTTTGCTTTCAGGACTGAACTATGAAGTAGAAAAATCTGAAATTATGTTCAAAGAGCAGAAATAGTGCTTTTGGCCACTAGGGTTCACAGCATCTATACAGCACCAATGAGACAAGTATAACAATGKTTTTTTTCATATTTCACAGAGACTTAATACTTCTCACCTTAACCTAGCATGCACATGGAGAGAATGACTATTTACAAAGCATTCTTGAAATCACAGGGATCAAACGCATCACAAAAATATTATTTGGCACTTTTTGGAGCAGTGAATGACACTGCAGCAATCCTAGCCTGACCATGCACTTACAGACCTCTCGGTGACTGGAGGACTGTGCAGTCTAAGTACCAATTATGCTGCTGCTGAATGTAGCTCCTGAATGGCACCATTTTGTTGTTAAAGTGAACAAAGGATGCCTTCGAGGCAGTGAAATGTAAGGTGCTGAGAGGAAAGTTTTCCCTGGCGTGCTGGGGGAATGTGGGCAGCAGGGCTAACATGACAGGACTTGATGAATGATGTTACATGAACAGAGGCTGGGCCAGATATGCACATGCAGGGAAGGGCTGTCCTCAGTGAGCTGGGTAACTCACTGGGAKTGAGCCACGAAAAGCTCCTTTCTGTGACAGGATTTCATCCCCCTCTTTTGTCAGGACCTTCCATTTAGAAATGCTACTCTTGTAGCACGGTGGCCATGGGCTACACTGCATTAACCCATTTTGACAGGAGGGTAAYACAGTGGAACAGCTTCATCAGCAGACAGGAGTGACTTGGGCTCCCTCCAAATCAAACCCTCARGAACCCAGCTTGCTGTTGATGAAATAATCATCACCTCAGTTGTCAACAATTAGCACAAATTTGACTCTAGCTACACTGTAAACTCAGTAATAGGTATTCAGAAATGTTGCACAATTAGAAGTGTCTTGGTTGATCTTTTAGGGTTGCATCTAAAGACAAAAAGAGTTTTATTACATTTGGGGAATTAGAAAAAAAGTTTAGGTAACATTCTGATAAATAAATTACTTGAGTGGAGTATTCTGCCCACCTCTGGTTAGCAATGCCATATCAGAAATCTTTTCTGAACAGGTAATATTTCGTTCCAGAACACAACTAACATCCTAATCTGCTGACTATTTGGATGCGTTATTGACAGCAATATGTGAAGAGGAGTAAAATTAAAGTGGTAACCAGGTAAAATTTAAGTCACTGATTGCTGCACTTCTAACACCAGTGATCAGAAAAGAAGGAAGTTAATGAAGTCTCCTCTGAGTAGAGATTTCCTCTACACTGTGGTTTTTCATCTTTGCTAATGAAATGTACAGAAAGGTGCCAATAGTAAAGCCTTTTTTGTGAAGTTTTGCACTGAAATCTCCTGTGTTGTAATCTTCCTGTACTGAGAAAGCATKTTTTTATGTTACAGGCCATCTCCAGCACTGTTGGGCTCAACACCATTGTCATGGAATGTTGTAGCCCACAGTGGTGAAATATAAATGTTAGAGGTGRCAATGTAAAATACAGACATTCTGTGGCTTTAGACAAAAGAAAAGTGTGTGTAAAAATTGTAAAGCATGCTGCAGCTTGCTGGTGATCAGATCTCTGGAAGAACAGCATTTTTGTACAGCTAAACACGACATAAAGTGGCTGATTGCATGTTTTTCAAGTGTTTTTTTTTTCCTTTTCACTTACAAAATTTCAAGCAGATCACCAATAAAATCAATTAATGTAAACTTTATGAGACTCTTCACTGGCTGTCAAGGACAACTGGGATAATGGATCCACCAGATAAAGAAGCATGTTCCCCTCCTGAACCCATTTTTTATCTCAGTGTATTACAGTGAGTTGTCTTTTCAGTGGATGTTTGATGAGGAATCATGTTTTTCCCAGCTCTTTTTAAGGCAGACAAAAATGAATTGGTCCCCCTTTAATGACCTACATCAGGCAATTTATCTAAACATTGTAATGTAGTCATACATAAAAGTTATGGCCATTCCTTCTCTTAAACCATGTAGTGATTAACTTGTGTATTTATTTCAACATGCTAAAGATGTCAGTCATGGGACTTATTTAAAAGTGTACCAACAACTTCCTTTTCCAGGCACTTATATTTAAGAAACCTTTAATTTTGWTGTACCTAATCACAAGAGGAAATGTCTTTAACAATGTATGAAAATGGTTTGGATGCATTGAAATCACATATAAGCACAAAATTGAAACAAAATTGGTTATCAAGACAGGAATTTATTACAGAATAGTCATAAGCACCTTTGTATCTTAGTATTTTTATGTGGGCATGTAAATGTCAGCAGTTTTCTTTCTATGTTCTTTCTTTTCCCTGGGTCACTGGCAGAGTAACAGCTGAGACTTGTATTTCTTTCTCACCTACCATGATGTTATATGGTCTTGCAGATATGCCCTTGATTTCCTATTTATTACCCRATACCGAGTGTTACAAACTGGTGCTTGTACATGCAAGAAATGGGAAATGTGGGACAGCRCCAGAAAAAAATCCTTAAAGTCCTTTCAGTGCTTTGAAACAGTAAAGTAATAAAAACAGTGAACAATTCTGTCAATCTTACTGTTTCAGCTRGAATACACACCAAAGCATGGACTGGCACCTACCCCAGCCCTCTGATGGGAGCCAGTGTAATGTGTAGCCACACTGAGTTCACTGGGCTTACAGAACCAAGTGCAGGACCAGGGTTTCTGCTGGCTCTGCTCATGCTGAGAAGTAACTTTCCTACTGCAGTCAAATGAAGAACCTGCTTATTTAAGTCAAGAAAGCAGATTCTGGCCTATGGCATATGGTCTTASCGTTTCCCACAGAGTAAGTAATGATCTACAATGCTCAATAAAACACAATGATTGTTGTTGAGGGAATGTTATGATTGTTACAAGGTCCAGACACACTATATCAGAGAGAAAGGGCAGCATAAGGTGTTCACAGTCTGCAGCAGTTTTAGGGTATCCTGAGGCATCCAGTACTGCCCTGTTGGCATTACTCCAGGAGGAGCTGGTGTGCCTTAGAGCACCCAGTGCAGAAGGGGGTCTTGCCAGCTCACACCTCAAAGCTGAGAAAGCTAAAACTCATCCAAACTGGTATTTTCTTACCCTGGCTGGCAAAACTGACCAAGCAGAGCATTAAGGGCACTAAGAAACACATGGCAACTTGCAGCCCCTGGTGGACTGGCGCGGTCTGTGGAGTGAGCTCATTAAGGCTCAGTCCATAGAATTTCTGGCCCTCTTTTGTTTCAGAATAACAGTGATCTGATCAAGAATAAAGTAAAATCACCAAACTTTTGTTAGATTTTAAAGTGACAGTGTCACTGRTGAATGGATGATGCTGTAAAATGGTGGTGGTGCTTTAGAGGTGCCCAATGATCCACCCAGTGGTCAGGCACACCATAAGCAATCATAYATAATGAGGTAAAAATGCCTTTTAGAAATGCCTAAATGTGTTGGCCTTTGACAAATATTATATATGCTGGTTTTTTGGTTTGGGGTTTTTTTTTGTCTCTGAAGTAAATAATGCATGTTTTAGAACCATCAAAAATTTTTCTGCTTTCCTTCTTCACTTCAGATCATCACAAAATGAATGACACAGAAAACAATTGTCCAAATAAGTAGACTGACTGATGCTTTTAACATTGACACTCTTCCCCCGCTCCCARCCCCTGCATTTGGAAATGATAGAGAAGAAATAGCAGCTATGCAACTTCAAAGAACTTTCTAGCACTGGATGTCATTAGAGATATTACAGCTGCTCTTTTTTACTCTGATGGTTCTGGCTTTCAGATGCAACATGTTCCAAACAACAGTAAGCAGGGAATGAAGGATAGTTTACTCACTTCAAGTTTTGTGTAAGTATACACCAGAAGGTTTATGCACCAATCTATACCAGAAGATATGTGCCTAATTTGATTTCAAAACTCTGCTGACCTTGGTCACAGCTAAACCATGGGAGTCTTAAGCTGACCAAAATACTTTACTGGCTAATGGACTTAATGTGCAAACCATGAGGAAGGGGTGGGTGTGTGCTTTGGKGGGTGCCATGAAGGGTCCTGAGCGAGGCAGAACTGCAGGGTGGTTCCAGGCAGTGTGACTGGATCCATCCTAGGCTTTTGCTCTCAGGGACCAAAAGCATAGCAGGAGGAGTTATTTAGCTTGCTTGCTACAGGAACAGTGACAGAAGAAGAGAAGAACTGTCCAGAACACCCAGGTCATCACAACTTTAGCTTCATATCTGTGTTAGACTCTCAGGTGCCCTGATGTAACCGGCTGTATGGTTTGTATAAAAAACCTCCCTTCCCAGACAAAAATGGGACTACTGGTCTTACCATCACTCATACTAGTATAAGGCCAAAGCAGGCATCTGTCATTCAGTAACTTATTTTGTTGCTTTGCTGTTCCTGATAATCATCAAAATTTTAATGTCCTGAATGTATCAGTCCTTCCTACAGCATTCCACATCATCCTGTATTGCTTTTGCAGAATCATAAAGTATCTGGAATTGAAGAGTCCCACTGAGATCGTGTCCAACTCCTGATATGGGCCAAAAGCCAGATCCTTCTGCTCATTCCCCATCTCCCCTCCCTCACAGGGCAGACCATGTGTGTGCTGATTCAGCAAAATGCACAATGCTACAAAGGGAGCAGAGTGACAAGAATGTGATGTCCCGGTACCATACTGGGAATGGTCCTGGATCCATCCCATGTCCCTGGGAATGCTCAAGGCCGGATAAGTTTGCATTTCCTCTGCACATGGGCAGACTCCCCCAGGGGGATAAGCAGTTCAGTCAGTTATTTGTGTTGCCATTGGGCCTTGCTGTTAATAGTTAATATTGTCTGGCACTGTATGCATTGTTATCAGGCCTCTAAGGTATCACATTTGATGGGCACGATTCACACTTCTCAGAACWATTATTCCAAGCTTCCTGCCAGCTCCTTAGTTTACTCAGGCTTCTTATTCCAAGGTTATTTTTGCAGTGACAAAGGCTGGAAAYATAAGACTCAATTCTCTGCCAGAGAGAGCTGGGCTCTGGCTGCCTGCGCTGGGGCACCACAGGGCATTCATTCCACGGGCTCTTGCAAAACCACAGCCACCCCAGCAGGGACTCCTCAGCTCCGGCTACAAGCCCAGAGTCAGCCAGTCACACTGACGTGTCTCTCTTCAGGACCATGGTAAAGCCCTTCTACCAGCCTGAAAGCCTGAGCTTCCTTACCCAGCTTTTCATTATGAAAATCTGCAATTTCCCTTTTACTTTGCCCTTGTAGCCAGCTGGGTGTTGCTCTTTACTCAGGCTCCATGAACTGGCCTCCGTTGTACTACCAGACCTTCCCATTTGATATCCACAGGCAGCAACTGGAAAATGAGAATCACCCAGCAGCTGATAACATTTTATTGAAGGTGGCTGAACATAARGTCCCAGACACAAAGTATGAACCACAAACTGAAGGGAAAGTGGGAAAACCAAACAGGAGACAAATACATTGCACTGTACTTCCAAGTCAGGAAATAAGGACATTCTTTCAAAAGAGCAGATAACGAGTACAGAAAAATACCTACAATGAGGAAGATGCAAAGCCAGTATTTTCAGGATCATATTTGTTCCAGTTTAATGGACTGTATCTGGTATATATTAAAACAGTCCAAAGCAATACTTCTGTAGTTGAAGATAGGTCAGGTTTTTTCATTGCTAACACAAATTTCAAGGTATATAATTCAGCCTAAGCACGTGATAGAACTGCTGTGCCTGGGTGTGGTTCCTCCTCCCCTACACAAGGCTATCCAAACAGCTATGTTGTTTTAACTTAGAACAACAAACACAAAGAAATTGTTCTGGGGCTCCATCCAAATATTGCCCATTTTCCCTTTGACGAGAAAGAGGATTTAAAACAGAATGTGAATGTCAGAACAAGTTTTTGCTCTAAGAAGATCCACTACTTGCAATGGATGAGGATCAACTCACTTTCATAATTATTTCCAATGCAGAGTTCTGTCAGCATCTGGCACTGTTAGGGAGATATTACTGGAATACACAAACTGGAAGAGTTTAGTCCAATGAGGATATAAGGTTCCAAAGATGCTAGTGTGGCTTTCCACTTCAAGATATGCACAGTGCAGATTATGCTGAACAGTAGCAACAGATCTTGTCTACACATGGAGCTATTTCTCCAAAATCATGTCTGGATCCTCCCTATTTAAAAAAAAAAAAAAAAAAAAAAGTGTGTTTGATGCTGTGCTTAAGTAATTTTCACTGTAAATTAAAATAAGTAATTTTCACTGTAAATTAAAATAACTGAAAGGAAGAAACTTTATTCTAGTGAGTCCATAGTCAGTGTCCTTTAAATATATTTTGCATTATAAAGCCATATCCTACCACAACCTAGCTCTGAACTGCAGATAATATTGTATTTATAAAGTGTACATTCTCAGGGGATAAGAAATATTGCTCAAAATGCCATCCAAATGTTGAAAATGTAATATTTACACTGGATAGGTGCCATCCTTGTCTGGCAGGCTAATGGATCAGGAAAAACTGTCTTTGAAAAGACAACTGTGGCTGTWGCTGGGAGTTCAGCAGTTCTTTTTCCCTCCCTCCCATTTTAGCAAAATTGTACTTCCTGGTGTTATGGCTTAAATCAGATTTTAAGAAGTCCATTATGATGCATCTGTTTAAAATATCAAGGGGAAGCACAATTCAGTAACACAAAACATACAAAAGCGAGGGCCATGAATTAATACTGTCTCTCCTGCCTAACTTACTGGCTCTCGTGTCACAGTGTCATTGACACACAGTTTCACATCTTCTCAAATGTGTCATGAACTGTAAACAGCCACATGAGCCTTTGAATGTCTTCCCATKCCCATGCACCATCTAGATCAGACCTGGTGATCTTACACAGAGTAATCCGAACTTTTGAATTTTAAGACAATATTTWAGTTGAGTTATGCTGCAGTTACAGGAAATCAAAATGTTTTACACCTATTTGTCTTTTTGGCAGTTTATGCTTAGTGTTGCCATTTATATTACCTGGAGAAAAAAAAAAGCCCAGATAATCCATGAAAATAATTTGTATAGGAGCTAATTTCTATTTCTTCTAAAGCCAAATTTAAATTTCCTCCATATGGCTGATACAAAGTATTATGAGGCAGTTGATGAAAACGTGGCTCCACTGAAGTCAGTGAGTTTTGTGACTGACTTCAGGAGAGCCAAGATTTCATCCATTATTTTTTCCGTAGCACAGGGTCCAGCTGTATTACAGTAAAGAAAAAATAAAATAAAAGAAAAAAATCCCTCAACAAAAGGCTGAAGCTATTAATCAACACAGAAAGATCTGGTTAATGTATTGCAAGGTAGGCCTCTGTTGGATGGTGCGTGCCTTCAAATTCTGCAAGCACTTAAAGAAACCCTGCCAAAAAAGTGACACATGTGCAGCCCTAGTCCCAGATAATATCCATCCTGCCKACTGCAAGTACCGTGCTCTGCTCTAACTGGGCTTTCCTGCTTCACCCTCTGAGGCCCTTCTGACAGGCACACTGCAAACTCCCCAGTGTTTGCTTGTCACAGCTGGAGTTGCAAGGCAGTGTCGGACACTGAAAGCACTGGGGTTGAAGCTGGATGTAAACAACAGGAGTTCCAGCCTCGTTTAATGCAGGCTCAGATATTTGCCCATYGAACCTTTATTATGCCCGTTTAAACATAACCTGTAGTTGCCTGCTGTATCTTTCTCTTCTGCATTTTACATCACATTAAATAATATAATAATAAATTATATAAAAATTCCATTGTGGAAGTAATGCTGCGTACTCAAAACCTCCCATCACGAATTAGAATGCTAGATTTAGGAAATGAAGTTTCTCTTACCACTGAAACCTGGATGCTGCACATACAAGCATGTACCCCAATTTCTGTCTGTAAACCCCAGGGAACAAATGGGATTCTTCACATGGTGATAYTGTACAAGGACTTCCTCAGGCAGAGAGGAGCACAAAACAGCAAACAGCGGATCAACCAGATGATAGAGTTATATTTTTAAGACCATATTTAAAAATAAAAGTGGTGTGGCTCTGCATACCATAGCCTAAAGAGGGAATTTCTAGGAATATTTCCAAAATCCAACAAATATTAATATCAATCCTGAAAAGTCTTTCAGTAAAGCAACTAACTCCAAACCACTTCATTTCACTTAAAAACTCTCCGAAGCTGTCTAGGCGTGCACACACCTTAGCCACATGTATGTGGAATTCTGTARTGCTTTGCTGACTTTTTAATTCATCTAAGTTCAAAGCTTTGATCACAGCACTGCTACACTTTCCCTTTGCACTTTTTCAGCCTTTACATYATATTTGGTGAGAGAAGACTTACAATTTAATTAGAGAGAAAAGAAAATCGTTATTTATCTTTCATTGAAAACTTGTGTTTCCATAGATGGTGTAGAGCTTAGTTTTTTAGAAAACGCAGTAGACAATGTGATGCAGTAATTTTCTTCTGCTTAAAAAGGACAACTTTCTGTGARAAGTAGTAACTGCAGTCATTACTGTAAAATTGTGGAAGATTTCTATAAAAATCTGAGATGGAAGAAAAGCAAGGTTTTTGCTCCTTTTTCAAATGTATTTTATTTCTGTAGTTTGTYAGTTTATATATATATGATTTACCCAGTAATATCATCATTGTCTTAACCAGAGGTGATGAACATAAGGGTGCATAAAACAGTACAAGTTCTGGATGAGATAAATATACATTTTAAGGCTGTATGGTCCACACATGCACAGAGGACTAGTCAATTATGTACAAACAGAAATACCTATTTTTAGAAACCAGCCTTAATTCAAGACAGCCGAACTAAAGCAAGCACTGCTCTACACTATACCTATAACTTTCCCATTCAATCAGACGACTCAAAGAACAATACTGTTTCTGTTTTTCTTTGCAATCCTGACTTAATACACAGGCTAGAGATTCAAAGCGACTGAAATGCAGTTTACATATAGAGTTGTTAGAATTTCTACTAAAACCAACTTCATGGTTATTTTTTTCTCTTAGTGAGAAGAAGGTTTTTAGTTGCTCCTGTTCATATACAGTCTGTTTTTCAGTCAGGTTCCCCTATGGATCTCCAGTGCCCGCTCTCCGCCGGGGCTGTTCGGCCGCACTTCAGCGGGCACAGCTCAGGCTCAAAGACACGCCACGCTTCGGCAGCGAGCCACCGCTTTTCCTGCAGTGGCCTTGAACATCAGCCTTGCCACATGAGAACCAGCTATCCCCCTCACCTAAATAAAACGATGCTTAAAATATTTTCTACCCACAATTTCCTTGTTTTATTACTATTAYTCCCCACCCTCCCGTCTTCCCTCCGTCCCTCCCTCTCTCCCCTCCTCCCGCGTTAAGTTTCGGGCGGCTCTGGCGAGCTGCTCCATGTGACGGCAGCGTGGTCGCTTCCTTCCCGGCCAGCCACGGATAAATCCCGCTGGAGCCTCWAGGGACGGACATGCCGAGGGGAAAGCGATGCCCCGAGGGCCTGGCATCGCCTGTTTCCTCAATGCCCGCATCCCCGCAGCCGGGCGCTGCCGGCGCCCAAAGCAGCCCGGACACAGCGCAGCCCCGCTCCCACGGGCAGGGACGGCGGGCACGGGCTGGTACGGCACAAAGGGGAGCGCGGCGAGTGGCGGCAGCCTGTGCTGTCCCTCCTGTGCCGTCCCGTCCCGTCCCGTCCCGTCCCGTCCCGTCCCGTCCCGTCCCGTCCCGTCCCGTCCCGCTATGTCCCCCGCCCCGTCGCGGCCGCATGCGGCGGTGCTCGCCCAGTCCCTTTTCCGGCCGTGCCTTGTCCCTGAGCAGCACGGACGGTGAGGGAAAGGCTGAACTTACTTGTGTGCTGCGGCGGCCCGGAGGGGCGGAGGGCGAGCTCTCTCTGTCGCCGGCCGGCCCTCGGAACGGGACACCCCGCCGGGGGAGATGGGTGGCGGCGAGGCCGGAGCCGCCGGGAACCCGCTCTGCTGCTGCCTGCCCCGTCAGGAGCCTTCCAGCCCAGCAATACCCGCATTGTTTTTCTCGCACCATTTTTTTTTTTTTATTTGCAAGAAGACGCCAAAATCCCCGTAAATGGCTCATTTCTGGGGTGGGGGGCGCTCCCGGCGGCCCGCGGGGGTCGCGGCGGGGCCGGCCGCATTCCCGCTCCCACAGCGCCGCCTGGTGGCTCGCCGGGAACACGCGGGGATCGCCAGGAATGAATCCCCCGTGACCCATATTCAGTTCAAGTGCAATCTTTCTTCTTCTTCTTCTTTTTTTTTTTTTTTTT
>NW_026623262.1:1680025-1765106 GCF_030028575.1 Malurus melanocephalus
AAAAAGGAGAGAGCTCCCCTAGCTTTTAGGTGACACACCTTTTTTATTCATTACCTTTTTTTTTTTTTTTTTTTTTTTTTTTTTCCCTCCCGGATCCTCTTTCAAGCCCACTCCACGCTGCCGCGCTATTACATGCTAATTTAATTTTACTATGGACGATATTTTCAGCATTTGCTGAGGACAGTAAATTTTGTAGTTTATGTTATTTCACTTTTTATGACTTTTTAACACTTAATAAAATTTTATTAGAGCACTTTTGTGTTTACAAGGCCACAAAACTCTTGGCAGGTTGTCAGAAGTCCTTTTTATTATGATCCTACTGATATACTGCGAGTAATGAAATAATCATGTCCAGAAATGTATCAAAGGCCAGAGGGATTATCCAATTTAATGGCTCTACAGATGCGCTGTGAGGGATACGGACAGGCAACGCGTCGACAGGCTAAAAGGCGTGTGCGAGGCGGAGGCAGCCCTGCTTAATTTCTTTCCCATTGCAGGCTGGTGCTGCGGTATCCGGGAGGCTCCGGGCTCGGTCAGGTGACTCCCGGAGCTTTCAAGAAAAGTGGATTTATTCTGGTGCAAAAAAGCTCTTTTCTTTTTATTCTTCTAGGTGTGAATCTAGCGCTGACGCGCTTGCTCTGGTGCTTCCAGTGCTTGCGACACTCGGGGAAACACAATTTACTGGAAGACACYCAATGTCATCGTGCCATTGTGCAGCAAACAGTGACTTTGGGCATTAGGATGCAGCCAACAAATAAAGACACCGAAAAAAAAAGAAGGACCAAAATAAACAAATATAAAAAAAAAACAAAAACAAAAAACCAGAAGCAGAACAAGCTGGTGAGATCAAATACAAGTGAGATATTTAAGACCATTCTGTGAAATTACTGGTTTTTGTTTTTGTCTTAGCAAGCASAGGGCTGTGGGAGTGCTCTCGTGTGCATGTGCCTTCCTTCCACAATGGTCTGTTTTTCTGCACTGCTGCAGTGCTATAGTCTGARATACTGCAGCTGTTTTTAAGGCAATTTCCTTTTATTTTAAATAATTGTTCATTTAACATATGTTGTTAAACTCATTCTTGCGTCAAAAGGAGTCAATTATACTTCCTGACCCTGACAGCAAGGTGGGTGGCTTTGTTTCATAATTAAATTTGCTGTGTTCAATTTTATCTTTTTCTTTCTCTGCTACTTCCTAAAGACGTGCCAAAAAAGATAAAAGGTAGCAATAGTACCAGAAACACTTCAATGCCAGTTTTGTCTCTTTAACACACATTATTCTAAACTTTCAAGCTTCACAGGGACACTAGAAGRATATTCTTTCACAATTTTACAATTACTTGTGTAATTCCCTGTGATTTTGASTCTGCCCCATTGAAGTCTGTAACAAGAACATATTTCATAATTTCCAAAGCAGAAAGAGGACTTTTTTTCTTCCAGCACAAATATACGTATTATATTCCAAGATATCTCATTACTGCCAACATGGATTTCTTTTTAAGAAAACAGGCACTATCTGTRTATTTTTAAAATATGCTTGAATAATTTGCAAGAACTTTACGAATGGATCTGAGACAAGATTAGAAGTGATCAAGGAATTCATCTTCAAAATCATGACAATATATTAAAGGACCCCATGTTTGTWTATTTATTCATATTGTGAATCTGCCTGACTTTGGAAGAGTGCCTCCAAAATCAGTGGAGCTTCTGGAGCAGTTAAAATAATGTACACTGTTAGTAARTATGCCAGAACTTGGCCCAGAAGAAGTAATACAAATCATTAAATGCAATTTAGCTTCAGGGCAGAAGTTTTGTTTTTCCAGAACAATATCATCTACTGTAAATCACATGTTTGCAGGTCAAGGTCAATTTAAACTTCTTAAACCTTTAACAGCAATCAAACTGGAAACCTGCCGGATGAAATGATGTGGTAAAAGAAGTGATGGACTGGAAACTGTTAAATTTGGAAGAGGAGTTGTTGCTATTGTTCTTTTGAGAGAAAAAGCAAACTTTGAAATGCTTTGAATATAAATATGTAAACATGCCACACATTATTGAATCAATGAAGCATGTAACTAGTTTAACCCTTCCATGGGGGCTTCAGTTTTTTCTGGAACATGAGAAAAGGCCTGAGGAAGCTGTTCCCACCATCATGGAAACAGAAACAGAGAAGCATGATTCAGTAACTGGACCTGGGCTGGTTCCCAGTGGAGCTATGYAAGGCTGTCAAGCCAGTCCTGGCCGAAAGAGAACATTTGTAGAATAATTTAAGGGAGCAGCATGGGCTAAGRATGGCCCCATCCCCACCATGCACCAATGCCACCCCCTGGAGAGGTCCCTCCGACCCCAATGGACTGTAAGGGCAGTTATGAGACATTCCCCTCCCCCGAGCACGGCCAGGAGATGGTGAGTGTGGAACGTGGGTCCAGGGATAAACCTGAGGATGCTCTGTGGCTGTATTTATGGACACTCCCTGTTTCTGATGCAGGATTCTCTGTAACAGCCCATCAAACAGGTGCAGCAGTGACATGCAGCACACTCTGGGCACATGGGGCATTGCCAAATCTGCTGATGCCCTGGTGAACGTGAGAAGATACATATTAATCATTCTAACATGCATTCAAACCCTACACCTATTCCAGTCAGTGGAACTTGTGCCATTGTTCACAATGAGACTAAAAGTGCAGTCATGATTAATTAGTCATTAATAGGCAGTTACCTGTGAGCTTTGTAATGACTTAGTACTACCAAAAGCACAAAGCTGGAGTACAGTTTGCCATAGACTGATGGACGAGCAATGRGTGTTTAACAGTTTGTTTACAAACAACATGCCAACAGCATGAAACTCAACTCAGAAGTTCTTAACTAAAGAAGAGAAGGTGTTCTGTAAAAGCCATTTTTGTTTTAGTCACAGAAYTCCTATGAATAAGAGTGGGGTTTAGTGCAGTTAAAGCCCATTCAATTTTCTGAAAATGAATTTTAGGTTGATGATGAAGCCAGAAAGTCAAGTACACTCCTGTCTGAAATTTGTTAAGTGACTTAAATCAGTCTTTAATTTTCCTTTTGCAAAACTAATGGCAAAACAAGCAATAGGTATYTTCTCAGGGCTGTTTGTTAGTTTTAATTTTTGGTTGTCAAATAATCTGCTTGTTGAAAGCTGACATTTCCCAAATCAGGAGAAAATGTAACAAAAATTATGGGTCCCTCAAAGTGATGRAAACATTCCCTGGGTCTTGGCTACTATTACTTGAGAAGAAGATTATAGATTATATATTAACACACTCCCCTGGTATTCAAGAGACCATAAGACAATCCCTTCTCTGTAAATTAGAGCACAGACTGGACCCCACATCTGCCACRTCCCAAATGACTGCCTAAGTGATGGGATCTTTCAAGATAGGTCTTCCAGTGAGGCCACTCCAGGGAGCTCAAGGGAAGAGAGAAAATAACAACAAAGTTTAATTAACTTGTCTCATGAATTTTTAATTAAATTCGTGAAATTTGGGGAGTTTGTGGCTTGTGACCGAGGCTAGAACTCCTGCCTAGGTCATAAATTGAGAAAAACATACATTCCTATCAAAATTCTATCACTTTTYCCCCCATGTAGTTATCTGCTACAAAGATTAGTATGTGCAGATGTATTAAAGAAYGAAAGTACATGAAGATAATGTTATAAACTTAAAGTATATAAAAATMCGACAGTTGAAGTGCTACCTACATTGTAGTTTTATTATAGTTTAATGGACATACGCCGATGAGCATTGTGCCTCTGTGTCCAATCTGATAGATGTACCCCATAAAAGCTTTCCTCAGAAGAAAGTCAGATAAGTGAAACTCAGTAGAAAAATAGCTGTACTTTCTGCAGCTATAGATTATTCAATCAATGAAACTCCTATCTAACTCAATACTACCCACATCCTTGGATTTACTTTCTGAACTCTCATCTGAAGTACAAACTGGCTCCCCCAGTTTCCTCTTTTATGTSTGGTAATTTTAAAAGCACAGAAACCCTTCCTAAGGAATCAACAGTAGCCCCAGACTATTGGTTTGTGGCTGAGACCAGAAAAGAATAGCATTTACAGTTCTCAAAACAGAGCTTGGGATTTTGCTTTGTTATTATTTATAGTGCAATGGCATTTAAATTCTTAAGCTGAGTAGTAGTCATGAACTGAGTAGTAGTTTTCCATTATTTTGGCTTAGTCCCATTTTTCTTCTCCTTTATTTTCACTCCATATAATTATATATCTATATATAGATATCTATCTAACTATATCTATATATAGATATCTATCTCATGAATAGCTCTTAAGAAAATATTAACATTTGTTTTTCTGTCTGTTTTCTGGCGACTGATGGAGACCACTTTACTAATGGTAACCATAGCAATAGAGAAACAGAGTCTAACATGACCACCTCGAAACACCAAACTCAGAATAACTACAACAAATTCGAGATGCAGTTCTGAGTTGAAGGAATTATAAAGAGCAAACCCAGATGGATAACCTATACTGCAAAGTCCTACCAGACTTCTGTACTCATCCTGCTGACCTGTTAGGGATTAGAKGTTCTTATGCTATTTAACACCCCTGTATCTGCCCTGTGCCTTCTGCATGTGAAGCATTGGCAAATAACAAACATTCACAAGTTTGACAAGTAACAAACACTGCAGGGGCGCTCCCTGAGCCACTGGGAAGTCTCTGGCTGCCCAAGCACTGCTCTAGTTACGGGACAACACCTTGCAACTTCTGAGTACAGGATTATAACCATTTTCCAGAGGAGAAACTGARGGTTGAAGTATTTAGGTACCCAGGRAAGGCCCTCTCGCTGCTGTGTTCTCACCTGCCTAAAATATCCTTTAAGTGATATCTTCGAGGTTTCACAGATTTGAGAAGCAAATGGGGAAGATGAATTCAAGTCCTTCAGGTTACCAGATTAGCCCTTAAGTGCAGCGGGTAAGGCAGCATGAAATGTCTCCAAAGCAATCTGCCCTCACCTTTCTGAATAAAAGATGGTGTGGCAGGGAAGGATACACAAGGGTCTCATGGGCAGGTAGCTACCAGGGGGATTAATTTGGGGTGTCACACATGGCCCAGCACGTGCCAGTTCCAGGGAGTTAGGGTGTTCAGGAGCAGTGCCTGCACAGCAGTTGGTGCACAGGGAAGCCTGGTGCAATGGCCTTCCTCTCCCTTTTACTCTGGGATGAAGAGGAAGCTCTGTTTTCCCCTGGGTGGCTGGGAACAGGGACATTTCAAGCATCATATTTTGGACCCCAATTCTGCCTCTAAGAGAGCATTATGGAGACTGTCTGCAGCCCACCCATGTCTCTCAGATCATGTTGTTTTTCTCTCTCTCCTTGCATAGTGGCAGCCACACTGCTGGGAAGTTTGCCAGGGGAGAGGGAGGGCTGACACAACTTGCAGACTTTTGTCATCTTGATCTGTGTGCATTTTTTCCTGATGCACTSTGAGGCAAAGGTGCAGAGTTATTTATATCTCCCTTATCAATGACAATTACCAGGATCTTAAAACACTATTTAGAAGTGCTAGAACAATGAACATCACACTGGCAATAGCTCTTTAAAGGTTTCTCATGTAAATAAAGACTGCCTCCAARAAGAGTCCCACACATAATATTAKACAGTAATCATTAGTTTAAAAGTTWTTAGAAACAAAATAAAATTCAACATGTCAAAATGGATTTGAGTTACGTGAGCATTCAAAGCTTACTAAAATGAAAAACTTGAAGAAGCTGGAATGTTTAAAAGCACTTGTTCACATGCTAGTTTGATTTAAAGAAGACTCCAGAGGCTTTCTTGAATTATAAATTATTAKATATGATATTCTCATCAATTATTCCCTAGGTCCCTCCATCTGCATGATTGGGCTTTTCACAGAAGATTCAAACCTGACAATCTTTCCTCTCACATCCATACTCTTGGCAACTCTTTATTTTCCATGGGGAATTTTAGGGCCTTTATCTTCACTCATACATAAAAAAAAGATGTGGTTTGAAATGCTTTAACATTACTACTAATACAGCAATTTCTTGGTATGTAGCATAAGCTTGGGGCCTTTTCTCTTGGCTTGCAGATGAGCTAGGGCACACGTGTGCAGCACTGCAGCAGTGCCTGAGTGAGTGTGCCCCTGCCCAGCCCCAGCACAGCACAGCACCACAGCCACCCCTCTGTGTGAATTGGTGATGCCCAAACAAACAGTGCCTGCTGGGGGAGCGGTGTCCAACAGGAGGGACAGCCAGCCGGGGCAGGAATGGGAGCTACAAAGAAGGCTTTTGGTCATCCTTCACCATAAAGTCCATGACATCAGCTATGATACCAGTCCATGACAGTCTGGCTCAAGGAATGTGCAGGGGTCTGGACAGTTTTTAGACTGGTTGAAATGGGTGTCTGTGAGTTAAAGTTTTAGCAGTTCATCCAGCAGGACAACTTTGCACATCAGGTTGCTGTGATTTAAATTACATCCTTTTTATCACAGTGACATTGAACCAACCTGAAAAATGTTTCAAGATACTAAATCCTTCAAGTTTGATATTTGGAATGGTGTCCTCTTTCAAAATTGGATTTTTCCCGTCACTAATGACATCTTTGTGTTATGGAGTCCCTTATCTTTCATTCTRATAATATTGCACAAACCTGTCTTTGTGACACACTGAAGACCTGAAAGTGATAAAGGGATACAGTGAATTTTCTCACTGGAATATAAAAAGGAGATGTCTTCTGGACAGTTTCTGGTTTTTTTTGTTTTTTTTTTTTCATAAATTTGACAAAATACTGCTACAAAACAGGAGATAATTCAAACCAGATAAACTTGCTATCAGATATCAGATATTTTAAAGACAGTAACATATCACAGGAAGAAGGCAACCATAAAGGCATGTCAAATAGAATACCTATTTTTAAAGTGTCTAAATGTTTTGTTCACATTATTCGCATATCTTCACTGCTTCAAATTGTTGCCATCCAATCACTCTTCAGCCATTTCCCTGGAGGTTAACATTATGGTATGGAGATTGTATATCAGTTTAAGAGTACATTCTTTTAAAAATATCACCAGAACCAGGTAGGACCTGATCCACTGCCCATGGAAAATCAATTAAAGCCTTTCACATCTAAAGAATCTGACTTGGTTGGTGTCATAGTGAATATTAGTAAAAGATAGGAAGATAAGAACTGCTTTCTTAAAAGCTTTGTACCGTTCCCTGTGCACTCCCCATTTAAAAGTCCTTGTGAAGTCCGTAGGTCTGTGTACACATCTCACAAAAGATACACAAAGTAGGATGCTGTRTGGAGAGAGAGTACATCTACAAGTACTATAAGAAACATACATTGACATCAAAGTAGTGCCTCTTGCACATAATAATCAGTTCAGACTGTGGAGAGAGAAGAKGGTCCATTTTTAGTGTCAGTCCATTTAAAAATGTTTTTAGTTGACAATATACCTGGGATGATCACTCTGCATTACAGAACTTACTGCAAATGCTCCAGACTTGAATCAAAACACCAAATACCTTTCACTGCAGTCCAGTCAACCTCTGTAAACTAAACTTTTACTTACGGGACTTTCCTAACAAGGTGAACTTCTGGCAGTGGATATATAAACACACTTCATGGGCTGAGTCTTTTTCCACTAACATACTTTGGTTTTGGAGCAGTTAAAAATAAGAGAGGGGAGGGCAGAAGGGTCAGCCACTTCCCGACATCTAAAATCTTTATCAGTACCAGCAACCCCTCGGCTGGTGTCAGTGATTTGTGGTATTGTTGTTTATCTGTGTATCACTCACTCGGATGCATTGTTTAGATCCAAAGGTCTTGAGACCATTTGCAGTCTCTTCTGGGTTTGCTGTAGCAGACAGGGCAGACATCTGGCTGTCAGTAATAATTGCATCTTGCACCAGAAGTTGTTTTTAAATACTCCTGATTCCCTTTGAACGCAGAACTGTGATGTACAACAGTTTCAAGCCATTACTGCAAGAGGCAAAGTCAGTCYATGACTTTAGCTGAGTTTGAAACAAGATTTATGAGACACGGTGGGGAGGGGAGCCATTTTACAAAAGGGTGGCTGTTTGAGCCTGCTTGGGTTTTAATGATACAGCAGTTTCCTTCCTAGCCCATACAACTTATTCTTTGAACACTGACAGAAATAGTCAGAAATATATTTGTGGTGTTGCCATGTTTACTATTTCCTGTTGTCTTTCTTTGGAAGTATTTTAACAGAAATTAGGACTTCACATAAAAACTCTACAGGCTCTGGGATGAAAGGATTTTCTATTAGGTTTCCTTCTCACTCTAACTTGGTGGACTGTGATTTAAACCCTACAGACTCATGACAGGATATGATGCCAATTAAGAGCATGAAACCTAATTTTTTGACAGAATAATCACATAATCCCCTTTCTATTATCTGGCTAAAGGATTATTGACAGCACCTTTATTTCTCAGCCCAAATCTTGGATTTATTAGGCTAACAAACTGCTCTTGTTTAAATTATACAGGCCAATGAATATTGTCAAATGTCCAGGCGCAGGACTGCATTCAATATTGTAAGGGGATGTTTTTCCCCTGGTAATTGTCACACTGGGTCAAGAATGCACAGAAATGTAAGTGGACAGCTGGTTTTGGTTGAAAGCAGAGTTCTGATTTGCTGTTTAATACCAAATCTATTATAAAGTAATTTAATAACAAACCTTATTAAAAAAAAAAAAAAACCCAAAAAAAACCAAACAACATTGCAGTGAAAAAAATCAGCTGGAATTTCTCCCAGGATCTGAATTCAGTTTGCATGAAGTACATAGGAAGTTCAGTAAAAAAAGATTACTGGAGTACAGCAAGAAAAAAGGTCAGGTTCTACTTCTCTGAGTTGCCAGTCATGACTGCTTGAGCCCAAAAAATTATCTTCATTGTTTTGTCAAGGCAAGACTCTTGGTAAGATAGACTATGTTGATGCACTGCTGGAAGGGAACTATTCCTTCTCTCTTTTGACCTCATCTGATGCCAGTGAAGAGCCCAGGGGCCAGKATTTGCCATTCAGTTCATCCCCATGTGAACTACTATCTATATTTCCTACGGGCTTCCCTGGAAAAGTTTCACATTTACGTGCCTTTTGTGCAGCAGTGTCTGAAATGAGGAGGAATCTCTCTCTCTCTGTCACATACATGCTCACATAAACTGGAGCCTGCAATTTCCCTAATCACTAAAATCCCTTCTCCCCACGTGCAAGTTGTTAACCTTCATTACATCCCTAGGGAGAAATACACTAAGCAGAGGCCTGTTAAAATGAAAATAACCATCCCTCCAAATTGCCAAATCATCATATTAAAAAGTCCCCTTCGTATAAAGCAAGGTTTATCATTTGCAGTGCCAAGCTAATTCCTGCTCAGAGTTGAATGTAATTACTTCTGTGATATGATTTTATTTTTAAAAATACTTCATTGGCTTCTGCAGCAATACAACCGTATGTATTGTGTTAAATCTTCTTAAAGTTATATGTTTTAAGATGAAGATACACCTTACAGTTATTAGAAAATTCATATGGAGACTGATTTCACATGTATACATGCATTGTTTCGTTTGAGTTGCAAGGTTAATTTTTACCCTGTGTGTTTTCCAGCTGCACATAGGATTTTCCCTCATTTCCTGTCTCATTCCTAATCTAAAATCTATTGCCATTTCATAATAATTAAAAAGAGAGCAGGGTTGTTGAGTGAGCAAAGGAACTGAGGCTGAGGCGGGTGTGTTAGTCGTTCTGAACCACCATTTTCTCTCTGTTGCATGTGGGCTGTGAAATGGTGGGTCTATGATTTTGATGAACAGGGGCCTGCGTTACACTCATCGCGCACGCTCGCCGTGCAGTCATGAAAAATGCCCTCACCCCGGCTAGAAAAAGGCCGTCTTCTCTCTCCAGTGCTCGCCTTTGTGCCTGATTCCCCGTGCTTTCACAGCCCTCGGTCGCCTCAGGACTGCTCGTAATTCCTCCGTGAGATCTACAAAGCCACTAAATGCTAATTTCTAATTTAAAGTTTCTCAGGAGCRGCCACAGTGCTTGTGTGCATGACATACAACCCCAAATGGTAAGAGGACAAAATCACAGTAATTTTGTGTCTTGTGTGTTTATTAATAGAAGACCAAATGTCACACAGGCAGCAGTCGCAGGACCAGTTTGTAAGGAGAATGAATGTTTTGCTTGTGAATAAATGGTCCCTCCAGATCAAGGTTGAGGTCATTGGCAAGATCTAGGCATAAGCTCATTCTAAAGCTATGTGCACATGCGAATAAAAGAATTAATACTTGACTGTCTGTATTGGTTTCATAAGAGTTGTGTTCAGCCTCAGTTGTGTTCAGATTTTTTTCTAAAAAAAATATTTGCATACAAACAGTTTATTCCACACTTCAGCGTAAATACGTTGCTGGCAAAATAGAAACCAAAAGCAGGCAGTGACCTTGGCTACCACCAGCTAACTATCAAAGAGAGCCCGAAAAAAGAGAGCTGCGAAAATGCTAACGAAATGGAAATTGTGTGTGATTAACCATAGCAGGATGAGCATCCTCTTTTGCCTGGAAAGAAACAATTTCCTTTCAGCAAGGTAYACAGCCGCTGTAGCACRTTAGAGAAAGCAGCTTCACAGCGTGCCGGTAACCACGGATGATACACAAATATACTCGCTGTGGAGAATCTGGGTGTACTTTCTCCCCAGATAAAATAGATTCACGGCAACACTATTTATAGCCTGCACTACAATATTATTTTTCTCTCTTTGGTTTGCAAGGGCTGTAAATAGAAAAAAGAAATGACTAAGCGATTAAATCTAGGAATAACAAGGCTCTTAAAGCCAGGTTTATTGTAGCRGGGTAGGTAAAAGCTTTACGTTTTTTGATCTGCGGGTGTTAAATATCCTGTCTGCGCCAGGATCCCTGCTCGGCTGTTATTTATCTGGGAATCTTTGGCACCGGGGAGCGGGCAGATGTCCCTAAACTGCGGGCACCACCTGGCGGCAGCGCTCAGCGCTCGGCGGAGGGAGCGCTCCCCGCGGCTCCCGCAGCCCCGCACGGCCGGAGCGGGGCTCCTCTGCGGAGCAAAATGAAATGAAACGCTCCCCAGTGTTTTGATTTTACTGACTTCTAAGCGCTCAAGCCAAGTGTTATCCAATTTTCCCCATACAATCTGTTTGGAGAGCTAGCAGTGCATTTCAAAATGGCTTATTTTGACGACATGGTCATAATTCTAAATAATTTGATTTCCAAATATACACATCATATGGTGGCCTTGCCAGAAAATCGYTCTATTGAAAGACTTCTGTCTTAAGATTTAAACTAAATAAAAGAGAAAGATTACATGATCCCAGCGTCTTTCTGGGGGAAGGGAGTGGGCTATGTTGTGTTTGCTGGGAAAGCAAAAACAAAGCAAAAAGAACCTCCAAAAACCGAAAAAAGAACTAAACAAAGAAAATATTTTCCAAACCCAGAAGATTCTTTCTGCGGGTCATGAACTGGAGACATTGCGGGTACTGTCAAAAATCTAAAGAGGAAATGAAAAATAGCACTTGCTCCTTTTGAATGCATGTGTGTGTTTTCTTTCCTTGATGGCTGGAGGAGCCTGCATTCTAACGAGGTTTCACAGAAAATGCAGAAATATGGCATAACCTCTTGGTTCCTTCAAATCAAAAATCAGAGAGTGTGTTTAACATACAAGAACTCTGTGTGTGTGTGTGTGTGTGTGTGTACTAGCTTGTATCTGCAAAGCAGAACTTCCATGTATTTATATTGCATGTATGGTGGAATTTAAATCTTCAGTCTCCAATAAAATTGTATTCTGTAATAAAACTGCTGCACCTTGACTCCAGACTACACTCAATCCCAAATTAAACACCCCATTTACTCTACTGTAACAAGCAGAAAGGTTTGCTGCAGTGAACACTATTACAGACAGCAAAGGCATATTATCATTCTCTTTACCTTTTGTACATATGACAGCAACACCTAAACAGCCCCTGTGAGTCATATTTTTCTCTAGATCCTGGCTTCTCTTACAAGAAAGAATTCATGAWGGGAAAAGGTGGATTGAAACATGATACTTAATTTCACATCACTCCCTCAATTATTTAGCAAGATGGACAGACAGCTCCAGACATTTAAAAGCAAGCAGGTAGCATATTTTACTAGAAAATGTCTTCCTGGATTTCATGAATAACATGAAATAATGATAACAATTTCATGATAACACGTCATAAACAGAAACAGCTGGCATGCTGAGGTCGTGCAGATTTTTTTATGCATTATATATAATATAAATGCTTCCCACATAATGCAYACAAGCTATCCGCTTCATATCTATGTATGTAACCCACAAATACCATAAGTAATATACCAGGGACATAAAATTAGGGGACTTAAACTTGTTAATCCAKGTTATATAGTTAAATGCCATGGTTTAGTGGTCATTAATGTATTGTTTAAAGGTCTAACTATTTCAGATGCATACTGCTCTGCACTTATTTTCCTATCTTTCTCTAGGAGAAATTTCTGATGTTTGAGAGATTTCTGAGATTTCTGATGAGAGATTTCTGATATTTGTTGTGGTTATTAAATTAGAAATGGGAGTTCACTGAAGGTAAGAGGAGGAGGGAAAGCTGTTGGTGCCGCTTTGTCACACCAAGCGTGGCCCAGGGGAGCCCTGTACGCTGTGCCTGTGGCTGGGCCGAAGGCTTTCAGCTGCACTCGGAGGGGAAATTCCCTCTAGYGGACTCAGGGCGAATTTTTTTTCCCTTTTTGTGCCCCATCCTAGTCTTCATCTATTAAATAAAAGGTACCTTCTCTAAGGATATTCTCRGCCATTAACCTTCATGCATGACAAAGGAGCTAAAAGTTAATAAAGAAACTATTTCTAATCAACTGTGACGATGTGAGGCAYGGAGCAGTCGTATAGTAAGCCAAGAATGTGAACCCCCAGGCCTCTCACAGCTGAGGATAACCTGAAAAGAGTTACAAGTTTGAAATTTTTTTAGATCAGATGTCTAAAGTGAGCAAGGAGGGCTCCATTCCCAGACATCTGATCTAAACCCTTTGAGTSTTGGGAATTTTGAAACCAGATGCAGGTTCCAGCTCTGCAGATGATCCTTATCTTTAATGGGACCAACCCAAACAACCACACATAGATTTGTTGACATTGCAAAGAACCCAAAAATAAGAGTTGGCTCTCAGCCTGTAGCTTTGGGGGAATTAATTCCTTGAGCACACATAGTCTGAGTTTGGCTCACCTCTGTTTAAAAGTGGAGTAGCCTAAGAAAAGGAAACAGGCCAGGAAAGATGGAGAATTTAGGATGTAACTGAATTTTAAGTTTTCCTGGGCCCATGCAGGGCCTTGTTGATAGCATTGCTGTGCAAGAGACTCTGTTAACATCTACTGTGAGTTTTGTTCTGAGGGATCAGATTTCTGGAGCCTGAGACCAGTTATGATACATCAGAGAAAGCCTCATAATAGGAAGCTTTATTGCTTTCTGCTAAGTGAGCCAAAGTCAGGGGCTTTCCCTTGCAAGCATAAGGCTGGGAAGGGGGGAAGGGGAAGGGGGTGGGAGGTATTTTTTTCTTTTTGCCTGATGTGTTTCATCCTTCCCCACCTCCAACATCAAAGTGTTTGCTAGGGCAAGTCAGCTCTGTGATTCTGGAGCTGTGTATTTCCCCTCTCCCAGTAGTTTCCATGCCCATTTCCTATGCCCCAGCTGCCAGAGCACTAACTCTCTGCTGCTTTAATCACTCCATTAATCAAGCCTTTGCAGTGATCAGCACACTAGCTCTCACTGCCACAAGGAAGCCTGTTACTTCTTCAGGACACATAATCTCCCACCAGCCCTCCAAGGATTTTTACTCAACTGAGCCATATTGATCCACCAGCTAARAAGGGTATTTCACTCCATTTTGAATTAGCTGTGTTTTTAACATAATGTGGCTCACGAATGGCATGACTCAAGAATAATTCTTGTATTAAGGGCTCTATGAAGGTGCAAAGACACAGCCATTTCRTAGCTAAGCTTCACAGACACTGATTTCATTAAACAGACAAAARCTGCCGTCAAATCAAAGATCAGCAGATACAAACAAGTAATTTCTGCTGGCTCCTAGAGAGCCATGATTGCATCCCCATGGGCACGGGGGACTGTCATATAAAACTATGTGTACAGACAGTTTCCAGTACAGTCAGATTGGTTTATTAACTACCATTTTGTACTGGGTAGTGCCAAAAGATGGCGAATCCTATTATGCTAGGAGATTTTGAAAAATTTAAAATGTACTCATAAAAAAAAGACCACAGCAAAACCATACACAGAGCAAAAATAAATTACAGGAAAACTTCAGYGGCCTCTTATAGTTCTGACTCCTGCAAGGGGAACAGTGTAGTAGTACTTGAAAACTATTTTGCAGTGCCTTTTGGAGAGCAAAGACTGGGCACTCTGCTGACTTGCAGGATGAGGATGTCATTTCCAAAGGTTAAGGGAAAGCAGGGAGATTCCTGTGTGTTCAGGGAAGGTGCAGCTCCTGCTTGGTGCAAGGTGGGGAAAGGCTTGTCCCCCATTAGCTCTGACTGCCTTTGCTAGGAAACCTCTTCCCACACATCCGTCCTCCGGCCGCCTGTCTTTTCCTGAGCCATCCATTTCTGAAGCCAGGAAAACCAGGAAAAAGGAAGAAAGAAAAAACCTCAGACCCCTGAGCTGCACTAGAAAATACTCTCATCACTACCATCATCAGTCCAGCAATATGAGAGTGAAGGCAAAGGGGTGGGATGTGAAAACAGCAGCAGAGAGGAATTGAGCTTGGAGTTTGAGAATCCTAGCCTGCTGAGAAGGAAAAAAATCCTTCCATTTGTGTCAAAAGATGTAGCAAAGAGCAGGTTCTGAAGGAGTGGAAACTGAAAGAAGTGGAAGTGAGAGCAGTCTGCTTGCTGATGGCAATGGGGGGCACACAAAGCAGACACATTGACATTTGTCAGCTTTGAGTCTTCAGACATAAGCACATTTTAAAACTGTCAAAGTCCAATTTAGGTAAGTATTAATTTCCTTCCCAAATCCAGACCTGAATTCTTCAGTGTGAGCCAGAACTGGGCAAAGCACTTGTCTCACATGAGTGCACACAGGCCCATGGGTGCACAAACACACCCACTCTTGGGGTGGACACCTGCAAAAAGATCAGCAGCAAAGAGACGTGATCCACTCCACCTGAGTATGAACACTGATGCTGTACAATCAGAGCAAGAGTTTTGCAGAACCATTTCACTGAAATAATTGCTTTTCTATCTGCTGCCACTGCATGTTTAAACTTTCTGTATATTAATGCTGTTTTCCTATTTTAAGTTCTCTTGCTCTTGTTTTGTTTGCATCTAATACAAATGACATGTTTGCATGTGTATACTCAATGAACGASACAAATTATTTATCCCTTGGGATAAAGGACTTGAAAATGCAGATGGTCTTAATACAGTCTGATAAGAATGTAAACAGGAAAATATCTTTGTTGACTTATTTCTTGGTAATCAGTAATAATTAGTTATTGTCTAGAGATTCATTATATTATTTCATAAATCCCGCAACAAACAATAGCTAAATGAAACCAACTTTGATTTTCTTAGGATTCCTAAAGATAACATCAGATAACTTCCTTAGCAAAACAACAAAAACTCCATTTTCCATTGTTGTTTTAGTCTACGTCAAACTWAAAGGCAAAAATCAAGATAACAAAAAGCATCACAGAATTTTATCTTGCCCCTCACTTCTGTGGTTTTGCAACCAGGCTATTTGATTTTATTTTTTGAAGTTGCAAACTTCAATATACCTTATTAGATGTCAGCATTAAATCTGTCATGTGGTTTCAGCTCTGAAATTATTTCTATCTCACCACTTTTTGACCAATCATTTCCATGTTCTGCTTCCTCATTTCAGCTGAGGAAACAAGCCAAAATCTTCCCCATAGRCTGTTTGAAATCCAGACAGTCAGATCTAACTCTTGTAATGACTTAACAATTTTTTGAGAATGTTTCAATTTGTGGATTAATATTGGCAGGAAACTAATAGCTGTATTTAGCTTTAGTAACACTTTGTTGTGTAATACTAATCCTTTCCCTGACTTCTAGAGTGAGGTAATCACAAAGTTACTCTGAGGGTTGGCAGACACGGCTGTCAAAGCAAAAATGATTCCAGGGAGAAAATGCAAAAGGATGTGAGCATGGCTGAAAAAGTGAAAATATCTAGGGAATATTCCTCTTTCAGCCCTTTCTGCAGAGCTGGGTACATGCACTGTCACAGACTCAGCTGTTACTACTCCTGGCCCTATCAAACCTCTCCCCTCTTTCTCACCTTCTCGTTCTTCTGCCTAGATGTGTTTATTGCCTGGATCAATTTAGTGTTCATGCACCAGCCTAAAGCAGTCTTCAGACATGTTCAGTGTCTTGTTCTTATTGTGTTTCACACATTGAGCAAGAATGGCTGAACCAATTGGTCAAGGGCAATRATGGCTCACTATTTTAAGGTTCTTGTTATTGTTATTAATATTATTAATTGCTATTTTTTGTATAATTTCAGAAATACCAGGAATGTGTTTTTATTTTTAAACATGTAAGGCAAATAGCTCTTGGGCTATATTTTCCAATACATCTGTTAGTGTGCATTAAAATTAAATAGAATGGAAATTCAATTTCACTTGGACAGTCAACTACCTAATGGAGACTAAAGATATTCAGATACCTGTGTGGGTAATAGGTGACATCAAGTCAGGAGAGGTGGGGTTCTCTGAGGCTGGGATACAAGCCTGATTGAAAAAAAAAAAAAAGGTATTTTATATTGCATATACATTGTATGAGTTATTATGGAGCTCCCTATGTTGYTGTTCTACAGCATGACTACCAACAGTCAAAAACTGTGCAGTTAGCATTACAACTTCATTTATATAAATTAAAATAATCTCTATATATGTCCATTTTAATATGGGARCAATCATATTAGCACCCTGCTGGAAAAGCTTACCTAACACAGAAAAATAAGAAGTGAAGTTACTGAAAATAAAAGATACTACATGTTGACATGTGGGTTGGTATTGATACATGAAAYACCACTATGAATCTACAAGAACTGCTCATCTCGTAAAGCTGTGCTTTATACCTCAGTAGGGTTTGATCTCTTGATAGATGGAGATAGAAAACACGTAGACTCGTGTTTTAGAGGGACCAGTGTTTGCCTCAGTCACTGATTGGGAATTTAAAAAAAAGTTTGGGAATTTGAAAAAAAAGGAGATGAATGTCTCAGTCAGGTCTACCAACTAAAATGTCACAGAGGATGGAGCAACCTTCATCTAAGAACCCATCTGATGTGAGGAAATGTACTCTACAGGGTGAAATCACTGAACCCATCTGATGTGAGGAAATGTACTCTACAGGGTGAAATCACTGTGAGATTGTCCTTTTCCAACAGTTTTTAGAGGAGACTGTCCACATCCTGGGGACAAATTGTGGGACTCACACAGAAACACATATCATCCCCCATTGGGCTCTCCATCAGTCCCCATCAAACAGACTTCCATGAAGCTTCCTGCTTCCTAGATAGTTCTGCAGACAGAATAGGGCCAGGAATACAAGTTCAYTCAGGGCAAAAATTAAATTTACCTGCATATTGCCTAGGAAGTACTACCAAACTGGGCTGCAGTTCCTCATTGACCAGTTCATCTGTAAGCTCAGCACCTGGGCATAACTACTGGGGTGCATTATCTATGAAAACATGAAATTATTTGGGTGAATAAGGCATACACATCCTCCTTTTGTATAAAATCATCCTGAGAAAAAAAGGATAATATCCCCATATTATAGGTATTTCTTCCTAATCTTTCTAGCATTTCTTTAGAACTCAAGTACACGAGTAAGGAAACAAATCTGAAAATACACCATCTTCAGTCTCTAGCCCTATCTGCCATGGATTCCATCCAACACACTTGTCTGTCTCATTCTTTCAGCTTTTTAAGTGGGAGTAACATTAATTCACCTTTGTAAAGTGCTATGAATTCTTTAGGTGGAAAAAGTGCTGCGTATATTGAACCCTGAACTCAATTTTGGCAGGTAAATGAAGAAATTGATTTTGAGCCTATATTTATTTGCAGTTTTAAATTGCACTAACTTCCTTAGAATTACTCCAAGTGCACAAATGTGTAATTGAAGGCAGAATTCACCCCATTCGTTCTTATAGACCATTTGTCTAGTCATTGAACTACAGCAGGCAAGCAGACATCAAAATCTGACTCTTTACATCTTAAATTGTTTTCTAAAAACAATAAAATCAGCTTCACTTTGATAGGTCTGTTTTTTTTAAACAAACTGCTTCAATCTAACCTTTTTTTTTTAAATATGCAGTGCAGAAATTTAACCATGTTGCGATAGAATATAGTGAGGGACCAGTTCTACCCTCCATTATTTAAGTAGTTAGATAATACATATCAATTAGTGTCAGGACTGCTTCTTTAGGTTTATCTTTTTGATCTGTTGCAGTGCAGGTGTGAAATATATTTGTTTCATTTTGCAATAGCTGAGATTTTTGTAATGGCTGTTACAAGAACTATTGAATTTTTATCTTTTAATAAATAATTTTTATAGATTTAGAAAAAATCATTAGATATGAATTATAGCTACTGTAATCATTATAAATACATTAACAACAAATGGTCAAGCCAAATTAGAAAAGCTCTATTAAAAATTAAATAAAAAGATCTATTGAGTAAACAGATGTCTCTTCACAGCAGACATATCCCCACAGTTATTGACTGAAGCACTTCTAAGTATCAGTAAATGACCAACCATGACAAAACAGTACTAAAATAACACTCCCTAAAATACAACTTGCAGTGTTTCCTTCTCTGGGTATGATCAGGAAGTTAATTAACAGATTTGTGTGTAATATTCTCAGAAATCCACTGGCTCGTATATGGAGAACTAAATTATATGTTTAGAAATAATTGAAGAGTTCAGGGAGCAAATCTTTAAAAGAATAGCTGTCATCCAAGATGACTGTACTTTAAAGGTGACCATCTCTCTGTTGAGGTCCTTTTTTTACCTTCTGCAGATAAAAGGTTCAAGAGAACAGTAGAGAAGAAAATTGCAGCAAATGGAYGATGAACTTTAGCAAGGTAGAGCCCTCAATTCCAATTTGATTCAACTCAAATAGAGTGGGGAATGTGCAAAATCTGGTAAGATTAGGCCCTGACTGCTATTCACTTGTTACAAGAACTTATTCAGCAAATAAGTATATGACATAAAATGTATAATCCTACAGTGGCAATGCCTATGTTTAAAAAAGCACTTAAAGAAGATCATACTTCAATTATTATGCTACTTTGCTTTTACAGAGGGCTAAATCTGATGCTTTAGATTTAGCAGCAGGGCTAACTTCCAGGCTAAACCAAAGCTAGTTTAAGGAATTGAAATGGTTCCAGTTCTTGATTTAAAACAGGTTTTTACTCTCAGCGATCTCTGGCAGTAAACACACATCTTTTTCTTTTCAAGATGGTTTATGATCAGTGATTTCAGTTCACTCCACATTACTGTACCACATGTCCTGAACTGCCTGGGACAATCCCAGATTAGGAAGCACATTCATAGGTCTCACACAAAGACTATTTTATACAGAAATAACAAAATGTCCTAACATCTGTTCACAACCTACTTAGTAATAAGTTCATATACCCCAACACTTTCAAAGAAGGTCTTCCTAGAAGTTACCATTATCTCTGGGAGACAAAGCAACCAGGTGGGGTTTGCACATACACTTTCTTCAAAATTAAATCTTATTATCACTGACGTTGTTACAGAGGCCGTTAAATTCTGTCTTTGCTTCCAAGCTGGAACACCTTAGCTCAAATTGAATGGCTCAGTTCCGTGGCAGATCTGAAATACAAAAGGGTAATGGTGAACACTCCCTGCCTACCTATGAGTCACAGAAAATCATCATATCTGGTCATATAGCGAAGAGAAAGCCATGAGCGAGGGAAAAGGAAACCCATGGAGCCATCTCCGTACTGTGGTCTCTGTGCTTTGACATTTATAAGTCTTTGAACTTTGACATTTATAGTCTCTATTGCAGACCAGAAGGAAGGTTCATGCACTCAAAAGTTCAACTGTCTTTTTTCCTCAGTGATGACAATCACTCTTATAAAATGTCATGTATCCCTATAAATTTGCTGCTCTGACTTCTTCACAGACTCATAACATCAAATCATTATCAGAATGATGCCTGTTAGGCACTCAGATGACTACCATTCAAAATTTGGCCTATCTGCACAGTAACAGACTGTTCTCTAATGTGGGTCCTTGCTTTTTTAATACTGGAATGATAAAGTTGATTGAAGTTTTAGTGCCTTTTCCCTTTCCACAGATACCCTGATTTAATGGGAGGCAGTTGATTTATTATGAGACACAATGTGAATGCTTGTTTTCACCTCCTTCCCTTACCCACACCCCATTCCCATGTGTTCTGGTTGAAAAGTTCTGCAGCATGTAAGTGTCATCATCAACACCTACATCATTCAACCCTCTTTGTAAGGATTTTACACTGAGTGCTGAAGACCACAACCTTTACAGTCTGAGCAACCYAAGTTTGTCAGGTCAATGCTATTTTGGCATATGTGCATGACTTACAGTGATATTTTTCACTGTAGTAGGGATGTACTGTTATAAACAAGAGACACAAAAATCCAGTAGTGTTTGGAGTGCATAACAGTCAGAATGGTTTCTAATTTTAAGGAAATTTTTTGAGGAAAGAGATGACATATTAAATAAAAGTAATAAAGCCTCCCACAAAATTGTTAAAACAACAATTGAAATGTACATATTAAGTGAAACAATTGGCATACATCTGGGTGTTTAAAATCTATTTATATTCTAGTGGGAAAAATGCTCACTGCTGCTGCCTGGCCTGATGCAGATTAGAGTAACTGTGCTGCATCACTTAATGTTGTGTGGTAACTCTTATGTTCCATCTGAAAACACGTTAGAGATAGAAAAGAAATAGTAACAGGAAAGAGAAATTACAGGGTATAATGCACAGAAGAGAGATGTTTTCAGCTGAGATTTGAAATCAGATTGAGAGTCAATGAGGTAGAGAGATAAAGAAAGGCTGTTCCAGATGGCAGGAGCTGCAGAGCAGAAGGCTGTCTTACCACCAATTAATTGAATGAAACCCACCCACCAGTTTCCCATCCTGACTCTTTTCCCAAACCATGTTAGGCTCAAACCTTGCGGTGTGAAACCACAAGAACTCAATGTGAAAAATTCCATGCTCTTGGCATGCTGTGGTGAGAAAATCCCACGTACAGATCCTTTKTCTGAGGCTCTGCACTCAGACAAAACTTTCCTCTCCCAAATGTCACAGTTAAGTCCAACAGATGATCCTACATGAGCCCGTTTCTGTTCAGTGGTGAACACCTCCATCCCCAGATCATTTCTCACATCTCGGGAGTTGCTGCTCATCCSTGAGGGAGCAGGTTTGTACAACAGGATGGGTGCTGCTGTCCAGGCAGAGAGCACCATACAGGGGAGGCTGCAGTGGCTGTGCTGGGAGGGAGCTCAYGCACAGTTCTTTGTGGTGAGGCCACACCAGTGTCCATGGCACCTCATGGCATGGTTGGTGGAGCCTTCCACATGAGCAGGGGTGCCCATCAGATGCAGAGTGTGAATAYCAACAGAAAGTAGCTCAGCACTTCGTCAGAGCCTCAAGGAAATTCCTCCCACTCAGGACTGGGTATACACACATCACACTAATATGCTTCTTCAGAGAACGCCTATGCATCTGAAGTTTAATGCAACATAAAACCACCACTGTGATAATTACCCGTGCACAGTGGAATTCACCAAAGTGAATGTAAATATTAGTCAAATAATGTATATACTGTAACAAGGGAAAGTCTGCATCAAACAGTTTTCTAAGCACATTTCACCAAACAAGGATAAATCCTGACCACTAAACTAACAGTTCCTCTAATAGCATCAACAGCTCACTCTGAGGAATTCAGCTTTGCCCTGTCCTATGCAGCCCATCCGAACCAAGGTATCTCACAGAAGTGCTGGTTCAGAAGTCATGACTTGCTCAGCCTGGTGCCCCTTCTTTGTATAGAGGAGCTTTTTCTGACCTTACAGCACAAGGGGAGGAGAAGCAGTTTTTCAGACATTTGGATTTCYGGCAGCACAGGTCTTTCTAGGTTAAAAGTAAAACCTTCATTTTCATAGACAAACCTACAGGTACCCCTTACAGGTGAGTGGTCAGTTTGCAGGAAGAAGCATACCTGAACCATCAGAATATTGTGCTCTTCTTCAGCTTCAATTTCTGGATAATTTCCCCTCAATGTCTGGAAGATCTGATTTTGCAGTATCGATTTTTTTAAAAAAGTCTGTGTTTGTGTAAGCAATCAAAAACTGCTGGCTGWATGTAAGTGACAGATACAAGCTGATGTAGTAATGGCTGCTTCCTCACTTAAAAGCAGTTAAAAGTTCTGGGATGTATTTCCACTGAACAAGAAAAAAATCAGCAATGCTATCAGTTAAATCCCTGACCTTCAACTTATTTTGGGGTAAAATTAGAATAATGCAAAAGTGACTAATCTCCCAAACACTGTAAATGTASATTCACAATATTATTTGATTTTATTCCTTTGCATAAATCTACTTATAATGAATCTGAAAAACTAGATAGAAACTATTAAAGAAGTGATGACAAAAATGCCATGTTAGACTTCCATTTATTTTATCATTAAAAAGATTTACAGCCTGTACTGATATCAGATTATAAAAATTAGGGCCCTCCATAAATTAAAAGGGCTTGCTCTAGCTGAGCCATAATAAGAGAGCTAATATGTCAGATTTGAAAGGTCTGAGAAGTAGAAAAACAAGCAATAATGAAAAGTGAGATCTTAAAAGCATGTAGAGATTTTAAAAGTGGACTTCTGTTGAATGCAATGAAATATTAGTAGGAAAAGCTAACTTGCCAAAATAACTACACTAATCCTCTTCTCATAATAGCCTTCATGGCAGAATCAGTAATAGTCCCTTTTTTCATTAAATAGGCTCTGATATAATGACATTGAATTCCATGCAAATATTCTACTTCTTTAGGGATAATTTATGGTAGCTTTACTGGAAAATTTTAGTTGGATCTTAAAAGGTTTTATGGCCTCAATTATAGCACTTTTACTCCTAATAATCAATATTGATTTTACCCTATCATTCTTTTTAAAGTTTCTGTTGGTTTACATAGAATCCAAATCTTGCTGGAGTTTATAAAGTGGTATTTTCATTCTAAAATCATACTCCTTTATATACTTATTCAACCCCTCAACAGTTTCTTCTCCCATACCACTAAAAATACAAACCAAATCTTAGTTTCTTTGTCAGTTGGGAGCAAGTGTAGTGYCAGGCAGTCGAAGGGAGACAGCTGATTATCAGGACTGCTCAGTGCCCTGCAGTTGTGCTCGTCCCAGGTGCATTTTCCCTGTACCTGTTTCTCACCTGCAGCTGCATTTTACACTTGGTTGCAATGGCCTGGAGAGAAACCCCAGCAAACATCACCCACTGACCTACACGGAGCTTTCACTGTGCACTCCTCCAAGGAAACAGTGCCTTTTGAACCAGCTCTGTGCACTACAGGCACATGCAAGGGACCTGTCTGTCCCATCTGCTCAACCAGGCTATCCCAGCTGAACTCTCAGGCTGTGACACTGACACCGCTGAGCTGTGACCTCTCAAGCCCCAACACATCTTGTTGTCACCTCCTGCAGGCCATGCCACTCTCCTTGGAGTTAGCACTGCAGTGTGTGAGTCTGAGCTGCAGAGATTGCTCTCCCTTCCCAAGTGCTGCCCCTGCCCAGGCTCCTCCTGGGGACAGACAGCAATGAGGGACTGTCACACGAGGTGTTCCAGCACTTGCAGGAGCTGCAAGCTGTGGGCAAGGCAGTCCCACAGACTGTAACTTCCCAGTTCTCTCCATTGAGCAAAACAATGAGGAATAGGTGCACTTTGATTGGTTAGCCCCATGTTTTATTAGGCTTTAGACAGATAAAATTTGACTTTTTTTCCCTGGAGGAGGGCAGTGGTTAAGTGGCATCTTAGATGGCTCTGTCTACAGTGGGCATAATTGGTTATATTTTACCAGGAGTATCTGCATTTTCCACTCAAAAGTATAAGCCTCATTTTGTCCTTGCCTTTTCTGACATAATTAAATGGTGACACACATATATGGACATAATTTAAATATTGACTTGCTTTTTCAACTAGGAAGAATATGGAACAAACATGACAAGTATTATATGAAAGGAATGGTATATAGAAAATTTCTGTGACTGTTCCTATTGACTGATACACCTGCTTTGTAGGGGCTTCTACTGTGTCTTTCTGTTCCCTTACACTGGGTTTATTTCAGCATCTTTGAAAATTAAAAGATCCCCTTTTGTTTCAGAATTAGTATTTGACAGATGAAAAGAATGAACCCCAGGGGCTGTCTTTTTCAATCAGGCTCTGTACAAGCACTTGAGCTGACTATGTTCTGCAGAACACTGAAAACATGGCATGCCCAGGAAATGTTTGCCATCACATTAGTGATGCTGTAATGGGCACCACAAATCACCTGGACATTAATAGAATGAAATCACTTACTGCCTCTGAAAGCAGCTTTATTCTCAGTTGGTGTCCTGAAAGCACCATGTGTGCAGTCTAGAGTTTCTATCACAAAGGAGAAATTTTCAAATATCATAAAAGACTTGTTTTACTTGCTGCATTTGGGGTTTGTTTAAATCTCCACTGATTGTTTCTGATGGCAATCCCTTGAACACAACTAGTGTTGGGAAAAAAAACCATAAAAAATAAATTAGTTGTCTTACAAACTTTAAATGATCTCTGATTTTTCTAAAAGCTGTAGCAGGACAGGATACACATGACTTCTAATGACTGCCCTTGTTCTCACTTAACTGCAATAACGCATCAAACGTGTTTCTTTATCCTGTTATTGCTGGTTTGTAATTTGATCATCAGACAGATTTGAATTCTCCCCAAGCTGTTCCAACGTGTCGGTAACAGAAGCAGAGGTACCTACGTGCACTTCACATTTTGTTCAGAAAATAGAACAGCTTCAATGATCACAGCCCATRTGAAGCAGACAGCAGTGCTTAAATTAAATGTTGTGATCAAAGAAATGGGCTGTTAAAAATACCTGATTTCCTATTAGGAAAGACTTTTTAATTGTGCTTTTGGTGCCTAGAAAATGTTGAACTTTTTATGGGATAATTCAAGTAACAGTCCATTAGAAAGTGTATTTGATTTAGCCTGAGGAAATCTGGGAGAAGAGAGAGCTGTCCTGTGTGAGCAGTGGCTGCCCCCTGCCCCTGGCAGGGCTGAGGTTCAGGGTGCAGAGCCAGCAGCACCCMCTCCTCTGTTCCTGCACACACAGCCTGCATGGCTGCACTCTGAAATGCATCYAGGTGTGAGCTGCAAGGACCTAAACCCCACTCTGCTCTCCTTCTTACAGGAGCAGAATCCTCCGCAGCTAAATTCGGGAGATCTCAGGAGTCAAATCTCATAGTGTCCATAAAATAAAATATCTGGCATCTCAGGCTTAYCTTTCTGCTTTTAACTTATTTTCCCATTGTATTAATAGAGTGTTTGTTATAYCACATTCAAGAAAGCATCTAGTTTCTCCAGTGCTACTCTAGCAATCAAAGTGATAGCTGTAAASCAGATAAATAGGAGCTGTACACCACTGTTTCTGCTGGACCATTTTTCATTTTTTGAAATAAAACCCCCAGAGTATTTTTGCAGAATAAATTGAAGATAAAAAAAGTAATCTTTTGATATGGATAGTTTGAACATGTCAGATTTGTGAAGCATTTTCTTYGGCTAGCTTAGCACTCCTTCTTTCAAAAGACTTATAAGGCAAAGCACAGCTGTCAGAATTTTTAAAAGAGCGGTTGTGTAAGGCAAAATTAAGTAACTATACTAAAAGCAGAGGATCTAGAAAGTAGATTCTACTCTACTTGTGAATGCCATGCAGCATTTCACTCTACAAGTCTTCCTTTCTGAAATCAGTGAAAATGCTCGGGAACAGGGAATAATACTCGATAGGAGGAAACATGCCTAAATCTGGCCTTAACTCTGCTGGGTTTGGCAGTGAAGCTGCCTTTACAATCTAGGACACAGCAAATGCTCTTGCTCTGTTCCCCATGTTCCAAATAGAAGATATGGACCAAATAATCCTGCACAGAGCTGAGCAGGAGGTTCTCTGGTCACTAGGGACCCATTTATTTTGAACAATTACTTTTCTTTTTTAAAATTACACTGTGAGATGTTTTGCCTGAGACAGAAGCAATAAGGAAACCTGTTTTCCTTTCTCACCCCCARTTCTTCTGCAAAGCTAATGACTGAATATATTTTTTCAATATGTTTCTAAGCAAAATACCAAGTTTAAGCATTGCAGAAGGGAGTATTTTTGTACACAATTCTAATTCATGGTAAGCTACAGAGACTTAAGTACTTTCTGCTTTTGGTAAGCTGATCATATTTGGATCTGAAATAAAAGATCTTAGATTATTAAAGGTAATAATTCTCTGTATTGCATGAGATTTTTATTTGCCATGTAGGCCTTCAACAGTTCAGACCAATATCTGGCATCATTTCATTGCTGATGAGCTGATCATCCCCTTCTTGTCTGTGCAGGTATAAACCCATGACCAGTTACAGGCAAATGAGAGCTTTCTCAGCTTTGCCTGTGATTGCAGCTGAAATGATTTTACATAGAGAAGTGATAAAATTAGTGCAGGTACACATGTCCAYTGTCAAGAGCTGCTGTGAATCAGGGGTTATGACATCAGTGTGATAAGAAGCACCAAGCAGAAGAAGGCTCTGACTAGAGCTTTTAAAAGTGCYAGTCAATAGCATGAGCAGTAAACACGTTTAATTCTGCTCCGTGGTGTAAAGATCACCTCACAGGAAATAAAGAAGGCAAGTAGTAAAAGAAAATAAGAAAGAGTTGGATTCCTGATCTTTCTGAAATTTATGCCAAGAACATACCACTAATGACTTCTCATTACTCATCTGCACATGTGTAGATTTAGACTCTAACATTGTTTCAGCAAAGAAAGAGGAAAAGTCAGAGTCAAAGAAACAGTACYTGCTGAAAATCTGTAATATTATGGAGTGGGTGTAGTGAAACTGCCACACCAGAAGAAACCTAAGTTAGATTGAAGTGATAAATGGTCTGCCTGTACTTGAGGCTTGTGTGTAGGAACATCCCCACTGACATTTGCTTAGAGCTGAACACTTCAGGTAAGACATGGGATAATGGATAGAATTAGGAAGAATCAGAATTTTTGCTTCCAAATTCATCCAGTCTTTAGGAGGCTGATATGGCAATGGAAGAAGACTGGTTTKGTAGGAAAAGAAGGTCCTAGAGAAAGAGAAAGAAGTCTGGATACCAGTTTTGGTTGAAAGCAGTGAAAAAGGCTTTAGCTGTGGTGTGTATGTTCCCACATACAAGCATTTGTGCAAAAAATTAATGGAACTATAAGAGAAATGCCCTGTATTTTATGGAATCATGCCAAAAAAGTTTCTACCTCAACTGGGTGAAAGCCATGATTTTCAGCTTTATTTTTTCTCTGAACATCAGATTGAGGGTTTGTGAGGCAATGTACTGTGAAAGGAATTTCTCTTCACTTAAAAAAATCAGCTAAAATGTCTCCTGACAAATATACTGAGTGAACCCAGTAATGATTTTCATTTGCTGATGATCACCCAGTAAAGAAGGAAGCAGCACCCTTCCTCTCAAAGGAAATGAACTCTGCTCTCAGTAGGGGGGTATATGGGGAAAGCTAATTACTTTTTCCATGCCAGGAGAGAAATGACATGTGGCTAGAAAGAAATGTGAATTCTGGTGACCCTACAACCTCTGCAGGAACATGACCTTGTCCTGTTATGAACCGCTCTGTGATGGGGCTCATGCACATGGGGCGTGGGCTCAAAGGCAAAGAGAAGGAAGTGCAGCTCAGGAATCGGAGAAAACCAGCACAGAGAAAGGGGCATGACAGGAAGTAGTCCATGTCACCATAAGGCCATGGTTCCTTGAGTCAGAAAGTCACTGACTGGGCCTGCTGTAAATTTGATTTCTGTGAAGTTTGGTTGCAGCTTAGCTGTTGTAAAATACCCTTTTCCAAAGTGGTACTCAGAACAATTTATACCATAAAAATGTAAAAAAGCACTGTTATTCTTCCTTTGGCTCTGAAACATTATTTTCATCCTTTAACCACCATTTGCGAGCCTTCTACCGCAGACAACTGTGATTTGTAAATTGATTTTTGATGCTTGGCTTATCATTTCAGCTCCACCCTCTGCAACTAGCCCCAGTGTGAGAAGCAGTAGTTTTGTACCAGTAAATTACTGGGGCTGACGCATGGAGATAGAGACTGGGACGTGTTTCTTAATCTTGGAACAACGGTTCTTTTTTGCTTAGGTGTCTTCCCACAAGATTTTTTTTCTCCCCAGTAAGAGCAAAGATACTTTTATAGTCAGACCCTTCTCTGGCCTCACAGTGATAAAAGGCAGTTTAGTTAGGATTATCAACAGTTTGTTAGATTAYTGCATTTAAAAGTCTATGAGGAGATATCAACACAGGAAGAAAGATTCATACAATAATTAAACAAGTTTGTAGAAAAAGTATTTAAACTTCTGTTTAAATAGAAAAAATATAGAACAGATTGCAACCTGAAATGCGAAACAAAATGGTAGCTCCAGAGAGAAAGACAGGGAGAGGAGAGAAGGACATGGAGACAAAAGAACACAGAAGATAAAAGATAATTTTAAAAGAGTAAAATTGCTATTTTACAAGAAGACAATAGTAATTCATGAAAATATTTATAAACAAAATAAAATCTATTATGCATAAAAAAGCAGTGCAGGAATTTTCATCCAACTACAGCATAGGGAATGCRTTGCAAGCTCTTGTATTATTTATATGATTCCAGTATTCTGCTTGATTTTTAAGATTCTTGTGTTTCACATGTTTAAGAATCAGACATTGCAGCCATGTTCTCTAGCAAACCATCCTTATACTCTGCAAAAGGTCAGGAAGTGAACAGTTTTTTCAATTGTTACACAGAAAAATAATGTAACTTTATAATAGCCTTTCCTTAAATTAAAATAAAATGAAAGCTTCAAAATGTATTCCATGTCTTCTAGTCCTCATTAGTGYAAATATATKTGAATTTTTTACCCAAAACACAAAACCAGTTTCCATTTTTTTTCCAGAATGACTAAATGTTTCTTTTCCATGTAGTAGATATAAGCTCCCTTGCTTGTCTTTATTACAAAAAAAGTTAAAAGCAAAGTTGCTGTACAAAGGGACACAGGAGATGCACTCCTCAGATGATCAGCTCTGAATAAATCTGCTCTCAGATTGATCTTTGAGGCAATAACCTTTGTCTTCCCTCCCCTCCTTCTCTGAGCTTCAACCAGGCACCTGTCGGGGGTCAAACATCTGTCCTGCTGATCAAAGACTTTCTTGAGTTTTTACATATTGAAATATATACTCCTGCACTTTTACGAATGCCCTATGTATTACCTTAATGAACTTGACTCCAGGAATTAAAGTTACACATAATACCTTGACAAACTAAGGTCTGGAAAAACTACCTCCTAACCAACAAAATCTGGAATAAAAACCTATTTGTTCATTCCTGTGTTACGAGATAGCTATACTAATTGTGTGTGGTTATTTTTAAAAGACCATTAAAGTGTTCATGATAAATTACACAAAAAGCCTAAGTTTAATTAAAAAAAACTAGAAACACAATTGCTAGACCTGTTTGGAAATGGTCATTCAATGATCCGAAYCTGTTAGACTGAGATAAATTACTTGTGAAAACATTTTCCTCTTCGAAAATCACAGATGAGACTAAATGAGATGTTTTATATATATAGTAGCAAACAGTCATGGGTACATTTCATTTTGAAAGTCCCATCTGTCTTGCAGCCCAAACAGTTTTTGACACCACAGAATGATTGCTGCATTTCACATTATATGAAAAGGTAGTAAGAGTTGATATACACCAGGGTTCTAAACATCAGAGCTCCATTTTACTACACTGAGCACTTATTCAAAAAAACTGGGTTAAAAAAAAGAAAATTAAAAAAAAAAGATAGATAAATAATTTATATTCATTGCCCTAAAAATATGATCAAGATTGGATTTCGAGACTCTGAGTTACCTWATCCCTAGAAGGACACAATCTGGTGCATAAATTCAAGCTGTTGCTTTTCCTTTCATAGAAAAATAAACAGAATGCATGCATGTGATTTATTGTTTCATCACATTTTAATTGACTACATTGAAGCTACAAATATGAGGGGAACTTCACCTGTGTACTTTTGGAGCCTGATTCAGCATGAATCCTAAAGCTAACTGTGTGYGGCAATCCACAGTCAATAAGGTTTAAATTAATAACCTAGAATTAAATAATACATGAAAGCAAAGAGTTAATTGTTTTCCTGTTTGGAGTACGACACTGAAATGCCACAGGAGCTCAAAATTATTGTTACCATCATCAGGAAAATAAGTGTGGACTTCACCCAAGATTAAATAGGGGTTAGTGTGCTGTCTTCCTGCTTAATAAGGAGCTAGCAGCAGTATGCTCAGTCACAGCTACAGTCACCTTCCTTATCAAAGCACTAACAATTACTTTATCTACAGTATAAAGACACTCTCGTTTCTAAGATTCAGCTCTGAGCAGACACTGATTGGACCCTATGTATTCTGCAGCAGACAAGCACATTAGCTATTTTCCCCCGAAGGATCTCTTACGTGACCCTGAAAGGCAAACAGAAGATATATTTTTCCTTTAACTGATTCACAAAATTCCACTTCAGATTATTTTAGTCTGTTGCACCCATACTGGAAAGAATTGCCTACTGGATATGGAAAATGATTTTGTATCACACAAAATAATTATATTTTCTTTGTAATAATGGGTATCTCAAATGATTGCATGGTTGCAAAAGACTCCAAAATCCAGCATGAGGAGTAATTTCTGGTATTGTTCATCTTGCTGCAGGGGCAAAGTCAGGGTCTCACACCCCTTTATGCCTTTGTAGGCTTGAGTTTGCCTCGATACCATCAGTATATTACCAAGGACGAGAGACTGCTGACAAAATGACAATTGTTTGCTCCTTTTGGTCCCCATGCTGGCAATTGAAGGAATTGACCAAAGCAGTTTGGGCTGGAGAGAGCAATTACAGGGGTCTTTTCTGATTTCTGAAATGCTTTTTCTAGTGGTTATTGGAACAATAGCTTTCTTTGAAATTGTTGCTTCCAGTGGAAAGGATGGTAGCTAAGGAAAACCAACAAAATAGATCTGCCTGCTTAGTATTCTGTCTTTACAACAATGCTATGGGAGGGCTTCAATCTCCATAGAAAAGCAGAATAGATAAAGATGAATTTTAGTATTTGATGTAATCCAAACCAATGTAATCYGCTACAGCTCAGCATGTCATGGTAGAATATAATAGAGCAAGTTATAAAGGAAGGAAGATACAACATCCGTTTTTCACATTTCTAATGAACAGTGTGAATTCGTTGCTTTCAGACTAACGGATGATTTAATTGAATCTGTGTAATCTAATGCAATCAATCTCATTTAACTAAATGTCACACAGCCCTTTTCACCAAGAGGCAGTTTATGTACACACACGAAGGAGCAGGACTAATTTCTGAAACCTTTACTAATGTGAGATCAGTTTTTATGAGTTGCCCAGAAAAAGCATGCACATCTATTTTGTTTCTAACTTAACTACTAAAAATACTGCTTTCAAGAAACTCTCAAAAGGTTATGGTCTAACAGCAAAACTCCAGGGAATTATGGTCWGTTCATCCAAGAGAAGAGGACACTGAATATAGCCCTCATTGCAGTCAGCAAGTTCCTCGTGAGGTGAAAGAGGGGCAGACATTGATGTCATGTCTGTGGTGACAGTGACAGGGAATGGCCTGAAGTTGTGTCAGGGAASGTTTAGGCTGGATATTAGAGAAAGGTTCTTCACCCAGAGGRTGGTGGGGCACTGGAACARGCTGCCCAGGGAAGGAGTCACAGCACCAAGCCTGACCAAGCTCAAGAACCTAGATGTACCATCACGGGAGACAAGCTGTTTTATTAGCTAAGTTTTGCAAAGAAGATAACTCTGACTGGTTATCCTACAAAGAACAAAAGAAGTGTTTCTTTTTTGTATATCTCTGAAAAGTAGAATTTGCAGGATATTAAAAATTGAGCTTATTTAGCTGCGTTAGTGCACCCAAAGAATTCCACTGGATCATGATGGTTTTAATAGTCATACAATTTTAACTGGAAATTATTCCAATCAGAAAGATGTGAAGTGGAGGAAAATCCTTCAAAAAGTGCTTAAAGAGCTTAAATTTCTGATTTCAAGAGCTAGATAGAATAAAATATTTGAAGGCATTTTGGCACCTAAATCCACGTTGCTTTTAAAATATAAAACCTACATTTATATACCCTAAAATGCTGTAAAGTACATAAGTATGTTTTCAAAAGAGATCTTGGAACCTAAATCTCATTATGGGAGAGCGTCGCTTTTGAAAACAAAACACAAGATCCTTAAATCACTCTGTCATTTTGAAAATAAATATGAGATTGTAAGTGACCCCAGTGGCCTTAACACTCAGCCCAGAAAATTACACCACTAGTTGCATTTTACAATTCTCCCTAATTAATTGTCATTTYGTGTCAATTCACAAGGAAGAACGAAACTCACAAAAGTCATCATTTCTGGCCTATGCCTTATTTAAAAGTTCTTTCATTTTCCAACCCTTACTTACCTTCTGAAATTTAACAGGCTCAGAGACCAAGAAAGTAGAGGAATAAGTGATCAAAAGATGCTGATTTATGATCTAAAGCATTTGAACATTTTTAAGACCTTCAAGAGTACAATTTAAAGCATCCCCAGGTGACTTTCGTTTACATAGCCGAGCCTTACAGCACAGATAATCCAGGCAGACGTTGTCTTTGGCAGCATTACAGGACTACATTTCACAAAACTGGCCTGTTTGTTAACTGTTTCTCACTGTTTCAGACAGCCACTCATGCATTATTTATGGCATCACGCATTGCGATGTATTTTCTTTCACCTTCTATTTGATTACAGAAACGTAATTGTGGCTAGCAGAAAAGCAATGGAAATATTGCAAATATAGATTTAGTTCTCCTTTGTGTCTCTTATCTTTTTTTCATGGTGCATAGGAATATTTGGTTTTGGGGCTTGCTTGGGTTTCTTTTTGACTTGATTCACTATTAAATGTATAATCATACAATATTTGATTCTCTGAAAGAGCTTCTGAAACTCTGAGTGGTACCTAACTAACTGAATGGGCTATTAATCTCTGGAATGCTGAAATCCAGGATGTTTGCCCTGCAAACAKCTCCTTATTCGCAGTTCACAGGTTAGTTTACCTGAATAAAACATCTGGGATCTGCTTATTTTCTCACAGTTATTTACATTCCCTCCCACCCCTCTGCCTGGCCCTGCCACTAAGAGCCAAAAAATATACATGAAAGAAAAGATGTTGGCATTAATCTGAGAAATACATAAGCACTATTAGCATAAATAAAAGGAGCATTTTAACGGGCTATCAGCAGAATGACTGATCCATTTTTATCTACTTACCCAGTTTGTCGAGAACAAATTGCACGAGGGAGTGTGTATGTGTGTGAAAACTGAGTAAATTTGGGTTGATTCATCACCTGTCTTACTTTGCAGATCAATCAGTTAATAATTTCATTGACCTGGAGGATCATTCGGAACAATATATTTAATTCAGTCATGCATTTAGTTTAATTAAGGTTTGAAGTTACAGTGCTCTGCTGGCAGAGATATTAAATCTGTTTTCTTTCTGCTTTTCATTCAGCATGTGAGCTTCCTCTTCTGGATATAATTCATAAAGGATCTTCTATTTTAATCTATATAATTTGCCTACTTCTGTGAAATGCTGCACCTTTCTTTGCAATAAAAAGCACCTGGAAATCTTTTTGCATCATTTGATGAATATGCTGGAAGTGTTAAGCCTCTTGGATGCTTCAGCAAGCCAACAATTAACATCAATATGTCATTCACTGCTCTAGAAATGGARAGTAACAAGTCTGTGATAATCAACATGTACAATGAACACAGATACAGCTCCACTAGCTGTCAGTGCTGAATTTAGTATAACAGATGATTCGAGAACATTTGGAGATGCTTTGTCTCACTGTGTGCTCTTACAGTGCTGCTTTCCCAGCAGTTGTCATCTCTTTCTTTCTGACTCTGGTGCTCCAAACCCCTGTAGGTTTGCCCCGGGGTGACAGCTGTGTCCATCTTGTGCACTGCATTGTGTCACCAATAACCCTTAACCTGGCAGGAGAGCCTCTGTGGCGTGTGCCCATCCCAACTTCCCCAACAACACAGAAAAGCTGATTTATACCATGCAAACCTGACTGTGGCTTTCAAAGGATAGTTCATCATCACCTTTAAGAAGTATAACTTAATTTAATGGAAGGATCTTACTGAAACACTTGTTGATATTGTCAGCATAACTTCTGGAGCGCAGTGGTTTCAGCTTTGCAGACCTATCCTTTAGGCCTGCCTTGAGGACTAAACAGTCTGTGCACATTGCAAAGACATGGTTAGGAGTAGGACAGTTTTCATGCCCCCTCTCCCCTGGTGCAATTTGACATGCCCCAGGAGGTTCAGTCATACACTGGGCTGCCAGTCAGACAGCACATTAAGATTTTCTTCTGCTTTTGGTTTCCATGAACTGGCCAGCTCCTTCTTTTTGTAAGTTGCCTGCCTTGGGGATCCAAAAATGCTCCAGTCATGCATGAATGGTCTTTACTATTTATGCTAGGGCCATTTCAATCTCTGAATTGCATTTATGGTAAGTAACGTGTTTTCAAAACACTGAATAGCTGAGATGCATGTAAGTTCCCTATTTTCATGGACAGCCAGCCATTTCACTCTCATGTTTTTCCTCAATGTATTTACTTAACAATCTAGTCACTAGATCTTTTCTATTATTAAAATACAGATATCCCTCTGAGACTTATAGCCAGAGGATTTGGGAATTCATTTGCTTTGAATTAAGTTTTTACTTCAGCAGCTATGGTTTCAACCAGCAAATTGGTTAATGGCTCTGTAGGCAGACCCAGGACTCTGACAAGGTCCAGCAGACATATCCATCATTCACGTCTTGTCATTGAAAAATTTGTTTTAGCAGTACAAAACACAGTGTACATTATTTAATTATGCCAGTTTGCCTTCTTTCATTCTTTTCTATATTTTACTTGAAGAGACTGTTCTAACACTTGTCTTCTCAGCCCTTGAGAGGATGACAGCATAAGGGACTGGTCACTTGTAAATTTTGGATGCCTGAAGGGCTGTATAATGCAGCTTGCAGACACTTTTATTCTTCACTCTGATTTTATTAGGTACACGTGGAAATCCCCATCACAATCAACTCCACTGTATTACACTACTATATGATAAAAAATTACATTCCATTTGTTTTCAGGGAGTTACCTGAGAAATCACAGGAGATTAATTGCCAGCTGGAGAAAACAGTTGCAAAATAACTTCACCCAAATGTTAGTGTCTTTGCTGTTCATTGCTAAGGCATGACTTTTACCAAGAAACAGATACATCTGATGCTGGCATTTTGGTTTCAGAAAGATGAAGTTGAAGAGACATAGGTCTGCTTTGAGAGCATGTCCTTGGAAAGTCCGTTTGCTGTTTGAACATTGTTTGTCCCAGTTTGGAGAAGGGCTGGGCAACACACAGTTCATGTTATGCCTGTCACAGCACACGAAACATGTCTTTTTCAGCAATTATTAACTTTCCCCTTCACTCCCGCATTTGTATTTTCATTTTACTTGGCTGAAAAACTGTTTGGAGGACAGAGACCATGACTGAATAGTATTTTACTGGGTATGGAAGCACAGGTAAAAGATAYGCAGTTTTATTTCCTTTGCAAAGTATGCAAACCCATTCTTTTCAATTTTGCAGTCTGCTCCATGAGAAACTACTGAGTCTGCATTAGTGCTGTCCACTAATATCTGAATAAGCACCAAATATGTTATTTTACTAGCTTTTCCCCTTTTCAGCTAAGTCTAGGTTTTGTTTCTTCAGTGCTTAACCTGCTTCTTAAGCTGGGTGTTTCCCTGTTTACAGAACAAACTTCTTCCTTTATGTTTTGTCRCAGGCTCTTCAAAGAAGCCTCTTACTGTTCAATAGCACAAAGATACTTAAAAGAAAATATGTGTTGGGAGCACCTGGAGCACCACAGGCCTGTGCCCCAGCCATGGCCTTGTGGGGCAGAGCCCCCTCTCACTCAGGGGATGAGCACAATGTGGTCGTTTCCCATTTAAGGACCTCACATCTTCTTACTCCGTCTCACTGTGAGTTTGTTCTTGTTAAGGGCCTGATCCATCAAAGCACTTAAGCTCATGGTTGTGGGTTGTAAACCCACTAGGGTAAGTACCTTGAGTTTTTATAACCCTGTAAAGTGTGTAATGTGTGTACCTATGGCACTATAAAAGACAGGTTTAAATGATGTCTGTGATAAGAGCTAACCTTTTCTGTTCAGCACTTCTTCTCTTCTGCAACACAAGAAGTTTCTGCAGTTTGTGTTGCATATATTTCAAACAAGGCTGGTTTTGACAAATTGACTGTTTCTTTTTTAGTTCTGTCTTTTTTGCACCTGTCTAAAGGAGCACCTACACCTAATAAATTTTCCAGACATTCTTGTTTATCTGTATTCCTCAAAAAACTGCTCAGATTCTGTTAGACATTCTGAAGGATTACCTAATACTTAAGAAAATTTTCAGTTCAGCTTCTCAAGACACTTAAACCAAATAAGAAAACAGGACCATCACAGCAGGCTTAAACACTTTCCCTGCAGACACCACCAGGGTAAGTTTTAAGTTAAATCCTGTTCTGAGAACTGAATTCAGCCTGGTGAAGAATYTTAATTACTGTAAGCACTGAAAATAAAAAGTAATTAAACCTCTGCATATACCTTGTGTACTATAAATACATTAATAAAATAGGCAAAGGAAATCAACTCCTAAATTATTAGCATTAATAAAATGCTAAATATTGAAACAAAGTTTAATTTATCAATTTATATTTTTATCAGGCTAAAATAGGCCTCTAGGAGCAATTTAGGCATTACAATATTGTGATTGTTCAGCATAGTCAGCAGTTAGATATACAGATGGTTTCATGCCCACAGAATAAGAGTCAAGCTCAACTTTTAAGTAACTGATGTATCTCAAACTTAGGATATATAAAGTGTAAGCCTCKAACTCCAAAATGAATTTAGACTATTTCCTTTGGATGTATTTAAGAGAAAACTGGTTAAGCCCAAGGCAAAATTCAACAAATATATGTCATATATTAATAGCAGAGACAATTGGAAATCTTTTAGCCCATGCACTAGATTGTACATCTGCAAAATCAGGATTAGCAGGTAGGCATTTCGTAGCTCAGCCTTTTAGGGGAAGGTTTTTGCTGAGTATTTCCTCATATGAAAAAGTGCTCTCAATTCATCTGCTCAACAGGACAGTTGATGCTCCTCACAATCATCACTAAAGTGATAACACTAATGTGCTAGAGAAGTTCCCAAAATGCCGCAGTCCAGTCTCAGTCTTTTGGGAAATTCAGTAACCTTTCTCAGCTCCCATTTGCAACTCCAAGGAGCACGTATGGCTGAGGAAAAAGCCTGAAACATTGTGTATTTAATCCAACATTCTSCTGCTTTTCACACCTCAAAGCTCTTCAAGCAGTACTTCTTTTCTGGAGCAGCACTTGGAGAATGGAGAGGAGTGACCTGCTCCTGTTATTCTCAAAGGCTTAAGCATCTTTTAGAAGGTTTTCAATGTCAATGCAAGGGGAAAGGGAGTGGATTAAATATCTTAATAATCTCCTTGGTAAAGCTGTGGCTTAAGATCCTACAAATGTCCAGTTTGGGAGGGTTTTCTCCAGAAACATAGGATCACAAGACAATGAAAGGGATCTCACGAGGTCTCTAGTGCAAACTTCTCAAAGCAGGATGAGTTCTGAGGTCAGACTGAATTACTACGGGATGGTTTTGAAACCTCTTTGCATGGAGACTACACCAGATCTGGCCAGCTTCTCCACTGCTCAGGTCTCCTGATCCATATGATTCCAGAGCCACTGAGAACTGTGGGGAGTTTTCTACTGCACAGTAGAGAACAGCACTGGGCAAAAAATCCAATTTTCCAAATTGCTTCCAAATCACACTAAGGAAAGGCCAGCCCTGCCTGCTCCACAGCCTGTATTTTATTTCCATGGAAGAAAGGATCTGCTCAGACTGGGTATACAGCAATGAACTATGGCTTTCAGTAGAGGCTGTCCCAACACTTAAACAAACTGTATTTCTTACTGCAAATTAATATTGAGCATTTTTTCTYAACCAGGAGAGCCAGAAAGAGTTGTCTCCAATCAACTTTAAATTCTAAGGTCCCCACTTGAGAGTTGACCACAACTGACACATGGGATATCCCAGATCATATAGCTTCATGCTCAGCATGTTTCTTATAAACAACTATTTTTAAGATTTATTCTTTTTAAACATGCTTTATATTCAAGGTTTATTAACTTATTTTCTATCTTATGCTGYCTATCAGTCAGCTGTCTTTTTACTGCAGGTTTATTACTCAGGGCCCAAAGACAGAAAAGTTGAATACTAAATGGCATTAAATACTWAGTGGCATTAAACTCATTCTAGAGCAAAAATCTCATAAAATATGTTATTTCCTCATGGAACAGAAACCATTAAATGGACTTCTAACATATTGTAAGATGTCAATAAGTTATTTACAAACCTATATACCCACTGTACACAAGAAAGACTTGTCTATTTTTGAGATTTCAAAATTAATTTTTCAACAAGGAATATAATAAAGCCTAACTGAAAAGCACAATGAAGAAATCTGTGAAACCCTGTTTCACTGTTTCCATAGTAACCTCCCTGCTAAGATAGTGGCCTTGGTTAGGGACAACCCTATAAGCAAATATATTGTAAAAATTTCTTGGTCASAATGAATTCACTCTCATTGTTTGGCTTTTTGTGTTGCTTTCACAAATATCTTGCYCTTTTATTAGTTTCCTTGTTATCTTTAGGCAAAATCTGAAAGAAAAATGTAGCAGCCTGTCCTATGCAGTGCTCTTAGCATTTAAAAAGGCTTGTTTCAGGTACAGTGACTCAAATTATGATTTAACTAYGTTGCTAGGGAAAATAAGGAAAACCAACCCAAATAATAAAGGAATTGACTTGTACATTAGCCCAGAAAATGGCCAAAAGCTTTTCAAGAATATTAAAACTGCACACAGACCCAGCAGTGCCCTCATGGCCCTGACAGACTAAGGGTAAAAAGCTTTGAACCGTTAACTGAAGGGGGGTAAAGCCTTATCCTCGGAATATTTTGCCACATCTACAACTAAGAAACATCAGGAAGAATAAATTAATATGATATTTTTATGGTCATTAATAGAGTCCTGCAGTACCTGAGTGCTTTAGGAGTAGGTACCAGCCAAACATGGAGTGACATAAAGTTCTTGAATGAATCATCCAGTTAAGGCCCCAGTGCTGCACAAAAGGCACATCCTTAACTTCAGTATCCTGAAACATGGATGTGACTAAATACTATAAGCTATGTCATTTTATGTTTTTCTTCTGAGGAATGCAGAAATGAACAATGTACAAATGTCATTTCACTGGAGACAAGATAGCTAGTAGCTATGATACCAATTACTTTATGATACAATTATTTTCAAAGTTAATCATAATTCTTTTTAAAGTGTTTTATTGACTTTTAATAATCTCTGAGTGGATTAATAGCTAAGAAGGTATGTATGTGTTGATGACAGAAAGCAGAATGAAGTGTACTGATTWATTGCAACTCTTCATTAAGTTTAAAAGCATTCCACTGTGATGAAGACATCAACCATAGGCTGTGGTATTTTCAKACTGCAAAGAAATAGTTAAAAGCAGGAAGACAAAAAAAGAAAGCAAACAATGTTTTAACTTGAATTCAAGCCAGATTTCACAAAAACAAGACCCTATAAAAACCTAAYGAAGCAAAACACATTAAAMWTATCCACCACTTTCACCTATTTGAMGGTATGGATGAAACATACCTCCTATGTGTGTGCTAAAAATCCTACCAGGTAAGGTAATAGCAGATTGTCATATTGCATAAAGGTAAGYATGGAACTGAACCTTCTGTAAACACTTGAATCTGGATTCTCATTCTCTATCACTTACAATGATACAACTCYGTTAATTCTTGTGGAATTAGATTTAAACTGTCATTTCATGAGACARAACAAGAAGGACCTTTCMATATTTTTTTTTCCTCAGTAAATTTCTGATTTAATTTTTTAATTAAAAGGACAAGTTAAAACTCAGGAAATAAGATCAAGAAATAATGTGAAGTTTTAGTTTATATAATTGCTATGATAAAGTTTCTTTTGGATTTTATATTTAATGAGTTGAAAAAGAGAGTTCCATACTGCAGCTGTAGGTTTTGGACTTAGCACAGAATTAGAACAAAAAAAACTGACCACTCTTTACCTAGCCAAATGGAGGTAATGTCAATCTCTAATTCAAAAGGAAAATGTCTCTTAACTCCAATGGGATCAAGATTTTATCTTGTGTTCCTTATATTTCCTGGTGAGTTTTATACATATGAATATTACCAGCAAAAGTCAGGTCAATAATGCAAGTAACTCAGCAATGAAAGACACCAAATCCATGCTTGTTTCCCAAACGACATGTGGCCCTGCAGTCTGTGCATGTACGAGTCTCCATGTAATAGAGCTGAAATTCTTCATTAGCATTATCATCAGTCATCTTTCTCAGAGGAAAATGAGCACATGTGTCACACAGAATGTCATTGTGTCTAGGACTGTATCACAGTTTGGCTACTAATGGGCATTGGGCCAAACTCCAGACAGAAAAAAGTAGTATTTATTTTGGAAGCCTCTCAAAACAGGGATTTTCTCTTTTGCAGTACTTAGCACACTRTCAGCACTTAGAAATAGAAAAAAGTACTTCAAATTTTGATATTCAGTTTTGGGAAAACATTTTGAAGACTTCCCTGGAGAGGATTGATTATATATCTGCATCTCTCCTGAACTGAAGCCTGGGTCACTCCTGCTCTCAGCTTTTGATAACACATTATCTTMAGGAGGTGTTCTTGCTCCACAGACCTTCCCTCCAAAGTATGAAGCGGCACTTGCAGAATCCTCAAATGCAAATTCTGCCTTTTGCTCATCCAGAAATTTCATTGCAAAAATGAAATTACCTTTATTAAACTGCCATAAAATTATTGTATTTCTTACAATTCTCCATAAGGATCCGAGAAAAATATTTAGGTATGTTTGATTTATCTAGACAGAACCTTGTAAAAGCTTTGGCAGCAGTATAGGTGACATTTCCTTCTGTGGACTGATTGATCTCATAATCCTGGTCTTTGTGCTTCAAAGAYGATCTCAGCACACCTACATGGCACAGCTCAAGTTGATGACTGGACTCAGAATGTACTATTAAAGTAATCATATTTGTGGTCCAGGAACCTTAATATTTGTGCAGGTGASAACAGTTTTCATAATTTTTTTCTARCTGCATATGMTACGAACTCAGCWTTGCTGTCTGAATCTGCATTTTCAYTTCCTTTCCAACTTTGTCAAGGTATGCATTTTAACAATATTTATACTTCTGAATTYTGTTTACCATCAGGTCAAATAGAACCTCTTATTTCTGTATGAGTTCAGAAGAGGAACTTTCTGAGTATTTTTTCAACTCTTAGGTCACCCTTAGATGAACAATTGCTGTTGGAGTTACTTTGTGCCCTATCCATGCAGATATATACTGACTGAGGTTTTTAGAATCATAATAAAATGCTTGTAATATAGCAGTACAATCCCAGATTTTATCTACAGGCTGTGCATCAAAACAGACATGAAATTCCTCCCTGCGTCTCATAATGTTCCCTTGGAAAATACTAGATCACAAAAAAGYATTCCCAGTAGAGCAATCTTCCAATTTTTCTGCTGCTGTAGATGCTGTCTCAGTCATTCTGTTGCTGCTGGTTAATAAGTCATAAAACCTGTCATAAAGCCTGTCATGATAAGTGTATATGTCTTTTCTGCTAAAATAGTTTAGTTATAGTTCCCAGAATAGAAAAAAAACCCCACCATGTGAGGCATTATTACAGAAAGTTGCAAGAGATCCTCTTTCAACTCAACTCTGCYCTTCAGAGGCTTCAAAGGAATAAGGGGCACCACAGCCCCATGCTACCTCTTTTTTTCTCAGGATGATGAGATTGCCTCAGGATGATTTGGTTTTCCCCTCTGAATACAATTACTTGAAACTACTTTGTTACTGATTTTCAGTACTAGGTTTCCATCCCACCTTCCTTTTGGTCCACTTTCTTACCGTTTCAGAGGACCTAGTCACTGGTGGTGAGCAAGTCCTTTTCTGGCAAGTTTGGCAAATTCTCTATCTGGAAACCAATACCTCTTCTTCTCTTCTTCCAAATATTGATGGATTTCATAGACTATTGTATCTTATAGCTATTAAATAGTTTTTAGGCTTCTGTGCAATCTGCAGATAAGGTATTTCCATCCATGYAAGCCTTCAGGAACAGACTGGATCAGGATGTGTTCAAAACTCCATGGACGTTCCTGCTTTGCAGTAGGACTCATCTTAAGTGGAATTATCCTAATTTTCTGGGTTGTAATTGTTTTGAGTAGCTYCCAGCACCAATAACCAGTTTCYCTCCTTCTCACAGATTGCTCCAGCAAGAAAGAAATGTTGAATTTCAAGTGCAGACAGYGAGACCTTACTCCTTGCTGAATTACCTCTAGGAAACATAGCTCAGACTTGGAGTAACATATAATGAATACTTAMAGGAAAATGTACATAGTAAATTCACCAGAGTTAAAAAGAACTGAATACATATGAGTAAGGGRTAATTAAGATCTATATTGTTGGTGATTGGAAGCAGGATCACGTYCAAATGAGATGTCAGCATTTGTGACAAATTTTCCATTATGTTTTACTACGAAGAGCAAGCTGCACTTGCATCCTTTGGGTTTTCTTTTTCTAGAAAAATATTTAGATCTAAACAACACTAAGTTTTCTTCTGGTTTGAAATGTCTCTACTGAGACATTTTGGCCAGTCATCACTATGAAGGACCTAGAAATATAGGAAAATAAAGAAACTTTAGAAAGCAAAGAGTGTGCAGTGATGATCCTGAAAACTAACAACTGTACAAGTGTACCTCTGACTTAATAAAAATATGATTCAAATTGGAAAAAAAAAAAAGAAAATGTGCATATAATTCTGGGAAAATTAAGTGTCTTTTTCAATAGATAGGTTTCCTTGTAGAAAGACCTTTGCCTACCTGATATAGCTGCTTTGCAAAGTTAATAACAGGCTTTCAGACATATAGACAACTTTTTTAATACCATGAGTTAATTTGATGAGGAATTGAGGATTTTTGTAACTTCCATTTCATAATTCTAGGAACAGGAAAATTCTAAAAGTTGTCTTAATATTASATTGTAAGATTGTGAGGTTGTAGAGCTCAGTACAGTGGATATTCAGCAAATGGAAATAAATCTTGCTATTTTCTTGTCTGTATCAATTATTTCTCTCTACAGAATGTACAGTGGAACTGAGAAAACAAAGAGGATCTGAGTCATAAAACGAAGAACTGCAATTTGCCTGATATTGTATCCGATTATGAAAGGACATGGACTAAAGATTAATTCCAGATAATTAATTAAACCCCCCCCCCCACTTATATAAATTAAAACCCCCATTTATATGGATTATGACTGTATGATTTTGCTCTAAACTCTGACAGTATTCTGGACAAGAAAATTCTGTCATAAGTGGAATGGAAACTATTCATTCTTGCTCTGGCCTGCCTGGCAGATCACCCATTAGCTTTAAATTAAATAAATATCAGCAGTAATATTAAATAAAATTTAAATATTGTCATAAAATGTCAAATACCATTTATTTTATGACTGCTGCCCAAAATAATGGTTATTGTCTTAACTATGTTAGAGGGAGGTATTTCTCTCTCTGACTTCTAATTTTCTGTATCAAAAAGAAACTTCTAGTTAATATTAGKGAACAAGCTGTCATTCCAGATCAAGAGAACTGAGATGGTGTTGGATTTAGCAATCTCCCAGACTTCTGGCAAAATTGTTTTAATTAGCCTTCTCCTAACAGCATTTAAACAAATCCTGTGCTGCCAAGGAAGGAAGAAATGACTTCTCAGTCAGATAGTTTACTTAGTTCTTTTTCTCCATTGCTATAAATCTTGCTGCGGAGACTGTTAGTGACTTGACTACTTTTTTTAAAACAATGAACTGTGACCACTTTACCCACTGAAAAGCTCACACATCATTCAAGTATAAATGCCCTGTTTCTGCATGGTTTATTTTCACACCATTGTTGGGTGCTAAAATAGTTTTATGTCATTTATAAAGCATAGACATTTTAGCAAACCTATCCAGTATGCCAGAGTAGAAATAYTAGTAGCAGTAATCACGTATAAATGCAATGCTGCAGGAACATCTATCGGATCCAAATATRTTTGGCTAATGCTAACAGATAACTTGAATGCTGAATTAACTCATGGTCATGTATTATGAATTCCATGACACATGGATAAGTTCAGAAAATGCCTTAATTTGAGCATTTGAAATGATAAACAATGCCTCTTCCAAGAGAGCTTATATGGAAAACTGTGGGCCAAAAAAAATCGGTTATTTTTTTCCACATCTAGAACTYACTCACCTACAGCCTACAAAGACCCTGCACAAGGTTTGGCTTGGGTCCTGCATGTTTTCCTCACAAAAGAATTGTGTGTTTCCTGAGTGTGGCTGTGAGCTCCCATGAGCGAGTTGCTGATGTGCGTGTGTGCGTGTGAGCSCGGCGTTTGCAGCCAGGCAGCCCCGCGCTCCATGCGGTTAAATAAACACGGCATGGCTGCTGGGGCACCCAGCCAAGGCTGAGGCCGGGAGGAGGGGATGAGGCTGGGAGGAAATAAGAGCAAATTCCTCTGAAATGATCTGACAGGAAATGACAGAGTGTCAGCCTTATACAACCGCGCTGTGCGCGAGAGAGAGAGGGCGGGAGAAGTTCTTCCTAAACACAGAGTGGTGCCAGATCTCAGTAGGTGAGGATGATGAAATAATAAAGCATTTCCCGTGTGTGTTTTTCATTAGTTCTGTTTTGTTTTTCTTCCAAGTGYTGTGGAAACAGAACAGAAGCCCACGTTTCAGCCATGACTGCAATGGCCTCCTCTCATGGGAATAACAGCTGCATAAATAGAAGGGAAGCCCTCAGTGGAATTGCTTCCAACACCTTTCTAATGGAAATAATGATTTGCAAAGCCCAGTTTATGCCTTTGCCACGTAATTAGTAGCCAAGATTAAAAACATTGTTCCAACTCCCAGCATCCTTCAAATCTGGCAAGACATTAAATATTCCACTGTGTTCCAAAAAGGTAGCCCTTAAGTGATCGTTGTAAGGACAGTCTTGGACAGCTGAGTCAAGCCCTTGAATCAATCAACACTTATTATATGGAAATTAACCAGTTTGATGTCAATTAGTGGAAATTTGTTAGCAGACATAACATATGAGACGCGTTATTTTAAATTCCCAGCTCTCCTCATTGAAGCTGGCTGAGATGGAGCTGAGCACCAAAATGCATATTTCTTAAGACTCAGAGTGGAATCAATTAAAAAAGGTGTGGGGGGAAACTGTCTCAAAATACGGAAAACTTTCTTTGTTTCTTAGGCCCAATAAGCCCAAGGAACATGGATAATGGATTTTTCCCTATAAAGAGTCAACTTCAAGTTACAGATTTGGGTGCATAACAATCTATTCTGTATATGTCAATACTAAGTACAGAAGAAAAAAATGCTGCTAGATAAATTGCTAAACTCATCCTCATTTCATGCTACTTTTAAACTAAAATTATTTTTCCATCACGTTCTTATAAATTATATTCTCATATTAAGAAAGTAGAAGTTTCTAAATTAAATTTTCTGACTTGATCCTTAATTTTTCTCRTAAGAGTAACTAAAAATTGAAATTCTGGCTAGCTGTTCAAAGAAGAGGTGACCAAAGATTTGATCAAGGCCCAAGGATATACCTGTCTGGCCTATGACTACTGTGAGTTCCACCTTTTGTTTAAAATTAATAAAGTACCACCACACAACATTTTACCTGTGTATTACAGCATACAGCATGACAGCCTGCTGTTACACCATTCAAATTAAATACCAAGACTGTGGATTAAATCTCAAAGTTTTATAGCAATCCTAAAACACTCATAGTTAAGAAGTGAATATGGGATCAGAGTCTTGTTATAATATGGAAAACTCCTGATGGTTTTGAAGTCAGGGTTTCCACACGGCTTGTGGAAACTCCTCTGTAACTCCTGTTAACTGACCATGATATATACAGCATGTTACCCTCCCATAAAAATGGGTGTTCCTAAAATAAGTGATCCTGATATTACTGTCTAGAATCCACTGTTCATTATTTTCAATAACATTGGCCAACATTACTGCAACATCCATAGTTCAAACTTTTACCTAATTTGAAGTGTGTCTTAAAACTAAAAATTCTCTCAAGCATTTTAAATTGCTAGGAATAATTTTTCTGCTTATTTAATTTATAARCAGTTATTAAATGAGCCATTCAATRTAGGGCAGTACAATACTTCCAGAAGTTGACAATGGAGACACCACTGTCAAACTATAATGTCTTTCCTTTGATACTGATAGGGGTTCTGTAACCTGCATGATCAATGCAATTTATCACAAGATTCAGGCAGTGACAGCAYTTACTTGAAATCAGCCTGATAAAGTTGCAATTATTTCTTGATACTGTTGGCCATCCAAGCTTCTACAATTGTGCTGGTAAGAGGTGCTCCTAAGGTCAGCAGCCTCTTTTGGAAGGGTCATGTTCATGCTGATCACATGGCTACATTCACTACCTTGTAGCATCATTGAAAAAAAAGATGGTGACATAAAACTGTATTTCTCTGTTCTTTTTTAAGTCAATTTAAATCTGAACAATAAGCTYTCTTCACTCTACACATTTAGTCACATTATTTTAAAATATGAGCAGATGTTTTTCTCAAACAAGGAGAGCAGTGCCAGAAACTTTAAAATATTAGGAATGYGCAAAATTTATTACAGGGTGCCTAGAGATAGCTTATTTAGTAATGGGTCTGTACATTGCTGCTGAAAGAGATGCATCAATGATAGTGGGATAAAATCAATTTATGAAAGAACATATTTCACTCATGATCAGTATRTTTTGCATATAAATTTTAAGTATATGGGAAAAGAAGTATAGATCTCACTCGAAGGTATTTTCTATCTCTGTAGATGGTGTCAGAGACGACAATTTAGATAAGGTATCTGGATACATCTTTGTTAAACTTTATGGGAATTTTGCGATGCACCTTAGTGGATGCAATTTCTCAGCAATGATAGAAAATGTACTTTCAACCTCAGTCGTCTAGGGGCACATTCCTTTGCCAACAAACAGGTATATTTACTGTGGAACTGCCAGGATAATTACAAGAACTGAAATTTTAAAGTTTCCAGAAGCTGTTAACTTGGGCTTACAGCACTAAAATTAAGACCTGCTGGATTCAAATATTTTGTGTTGCTAGAAAACCTTCTCAGATCAGATCAATTATGAAAAAATAATCAACAAAATGTTCCAAAAATAAGGATTAAGTTTTTTTTTTTAAATGAGTCTTTAATAAAACACGTAATTTCTGCTAAAGCAATTAACATCATGAGTTTGCTGATGCCCAAGACTCCCATTGTCTTTAAAAGAGTCGTGATTATGGACATAGCACACAGCTATATTCAGTATCCTGCAATATCACCTTGCTCATGTGAATTTTAATCTTAATGATAAATATTATCTAAAAAAATTACAAATATTTGTAGAGTGAAGCTTATTCATTCCTGAGATTACGAAATGAGCCTACCTGTAAATAGGAGACCAAATTGTAAGAGTATATTTTGAGTTCSTTGGAGATGTAAGGCTGCTCTGAGSAGAGTTCGTGGACATACAAATTCAAGTACAAACGGCAAAGCTGAGAAATAGAACTATTATATTATCAGCACTTTTTGTTCTAGCTTCCAACTAAATAAGTACATTAAAAGGCCTTAAGGAGCTTCAAAACCTCAGAGTACAGAACTTGGGATCCAAGAGAYATTGCTAAGGGTCTTTCCTGCATTTCTTAGTGTGTAGAAGCTTGATAGCAATGAACAAAAGTACAGTACCAGGGTTTTGTTTTTTTTTTTTAATTCTGTGAGTTCAAGAAGTGTTTGGACAACGCTCTCAGGCACATGGTGTGATATTTGGAGCTGTCCTGTGCACTACCAGGAGCTGGACTTTGATTTTTTGTTAGTGAGTTCCTTCCCACTCAGGATATGCTGTGATTCTGTGGTACTATTGAGCACTTACTTGCTACGCAGTGACAACAACATCTTCGATCCAGACACTAGAAACTTGAAATCGCTCTTGGTTACAGCATTTTAAATTAGAATATCATCAGACACATTCCATTTAACTGCCTCTTTACACTTGATCTTYAACTCCTGATTCAGCATTTGACTGATGACTGAAACTGGCTTTAGGTGAACTTAGTGACTAATGCTCAGTAAATAAAAGCAAACACTTCTGGCAGTGATGCTGTAAACTAGGCTATCTATATTACTTGTTCCAGTCTCTGTGACTGGTTCCCATCTTAAAGCACCAGCAGGAAGCCTGACATTTCATAATGGTCTGCAGCTTTAAGGAGAAAACCACTTGCGCTCTCRATTGAACCCTGTGGGTGTTGCTGGCAGAGGCAATAAGCCTCTACATCCAGTGATATCTGTGTATATTGTATCACAAACTTGCTATTAACTGGGCTGAAAAAGAAAATCTCTAACATTTTGTATTTTAATTGAGTGAAATGTTTTCCTGAGGATGTAARCAGTGTGTCATTGAGGGTACAAGCGCAAGATATTAACCTAATCCTGGTGTAATCTGAGTGGTATACTTCATTCCATTTTTCAAATGAAGTGCCATTTCATTACAATCTTTCCACAGGGCAGATGTTTCAGGGTATATCTATTTTGCATAATAAGATCACATTCAACTTCTCAAGGATAAACAGCATGTCTTAAAGATGTAACTTTACACAAGGGAAGGACAGTTATTCTGAAGAGAGAAAAAGGTAAAATTTTGGGCCCTAAGGATGCAGGCTAGTAACCCTGAGCCAACCTTTGGGATTCTCCCATCCTCATCTCACTTCTCAATTTTTATCATGTCAGAGTACAGAAGACAGTGCATCACAAGTTGCATGTCAGTAAAAACAAACATAAACCATATTAAAAAAAAATCTCTATCACATAAGCAAGACGTTTTCATACTGACAAACTGAACAGAGACTTTTTCATACTCAGTTACCTGCTTTGTCAACTGTTTTTATTTAACTCATTGCCTCAGATAGCAAATACCAACAAAATCTGGCCTGGAAAATTCAGTGGATTATGTATCTTAAAGCATCTTTTCCTATAATTTTGTACCCCAACTATTCTGATATAACTTCRATAAGGTTACGAAGCCAAGCATGGCAAGAAATACTAGAATAATGCAGGTCTGTATAGAACTAATTCAAACCTTTTAYATATATGCCTCTTACAAGAGCCTTTAGTTATGTGACTGGATGCTACTTTTGATAGAAATTACAAGACATTTTGCACAAGTTCCACAACATTTTTCTCAAGTTCTTGGATGAGGTAGTAATATACAGGATGAGCAATGACCACTAAATAAGAAGCTCTTGAATCATCAGTTTTTCTCCTATGGCCAGTGTATAGTCCCATGAATTTCTTCCTATGCATTGTTTAGATGGTTAATTTGGCAAGAGAGTAGAGAAGTGATTAATAGCATGTAGTACTTCATACATTCAAAATTCATCTGCCAGTGACTTTTGCTGCGAGCAATTTTTAGTGCTGAAAGTCACAGCACGTAAGAGTTATTGACCATGTGCAAATTTGCAGCAGAGCAAGATACATAGCATCACTAAGACCTTGTGTGGTAGAGATGAAGCTAGGAAGATCCAGGGAGAGTTTCCCTTTGATAGACCTTAATTTAAATTCCTGATTTTTGATCAGTGATTTCAGCTATAGTTCTGGTCTGGAGCCCTGGTCTTGGGAAAATGACAATAGGTGAARTATCAGCTGTGGCTCACATGCTCCAAACATCTGAGCTGAATGATGATCAATTAGATTGAAGATYTAGTGTTCATCTGAGCCAACTGGACATGAAAGAAATAAAATTCCACAAGGGTATTTCTTGAACAGTAGCAACAGCCTATTGTCAGGTCACCTGTCCCCAGGACAGGACACAACAATTGCCATCAAAACAACTTCCATCCATAGCTGAATGCACCACATTGTCCAAAGGTGAGTCAGTGTCACTCTTCTTTTTCAGATCCCCAGAGCATTTGGGAGATGTTTGTACTTCATGCAGCAAATTTTCAACTAGGCAGCAAGTAAGGGTCATGGACCTCACTACAGGGGTCTAGAATTCAGCTCAGTTAGGAAGAAAGACCAAAATCGCACTGTATCGTTCATGTCTTTGAGGCACAGTACCATTGAGATGAGCACTCTGTTAGATGAAAAGGCAACCAGATGCCTACACCCTTAAAAGCCACTACAAACACGGTCTTGGGAGGACACACAGACCCTCAGTGTTGAGTACTTTGCACTCCAAGGAGAACATTATTGTTCTTCTGCACCAAAGTAYGAGTAAGCTCTGGCTAAACAACAAAAGATTTACTGCTTCTTCAATTTGTTTTTAACTACAGCTTGAAAAATATAACTAAAGCCACATACTAACAGAATATCTTATGAAAAAAAATAATTTTAATGCCTTGGATTATTAAGTAAATGTGTTATATTAGTCAGAAACACCGTAATAGAGGAGCAATGTCTGAGTGCTACATTTTACAATTCTTTTTACCAAGTAGCTAAAATGGTATTAGTTATTACACCAGATAATATCAATTACTATAAAGTGAAACTCAATCTCTAGCATTTTAGTTTACAGTCACCATTCCTAGATAGGCATTGTCATTTTTATCTGGATCAGAAACTGAAATATATTTTATGTTTAAAGCATCACAAGTGAAACAACAATGATAGTGTACTGAGCAGGGAACAAAATATTCCCACTTACTTAATTTAATTAATTAAATACTGAGCTGCAGATGTCCCTGATGCTGTAGATACTTAAAGCTATGTGAAGCTGGGGAGGGTCTGAAACAACTACCCTTCATACTGATCTACACTGTCTATGCTGTCTACTGAGATAAGKTTATGATGTCTTTATGTTTCAAAGAAGTACAATCAATTTTTTCCCCCTGAAAATAAAGCAGTTGCGTTTTGACATGGAAGGAAAGAACAGCTTCCTAGCTACATATTCCATGCAAATATTTCRTGTAAAAATATGAAGAACCAGTGAACACAAAATTAGGTAGACAAGTGATGAGAAGACAATGTAAGAAAGGGAAACAGGTAGAAACTGTCACATTCTTAAGTGCAGTGGATGGCCCACATGGAAAAGACACCTGCAARGCTCTAAGCACGGTTTGTAGTGCATCTGAAACAGACCCTGAAAAGCAAAGAGCTGAAACATTTTCTGCCCTGTTAACCATTCTCACATCCAGAAGCATCAAAATGCTGCATCAGCTTGGAGCTGTAATTTATTCTGCCAGCAACACAGTGAAAGTAAGAACAGGATGCAGAATAGTCCACATGCACACTGCCAKATTGCTCCAAGCTGGAGAAGCTTCCAAGCTGCTGGTCTACACCAAAAGTGGTTTGTTTCAGTGCAAAGTATGCTGACCAATGGCCAGGTTTTACTCTGAACACAAACCTTCTTGTGAAAATGCATTACTCTCCCCTGATCAAATTCCCCAAGAAACACAAATGCTGAACACATCCAAAGCCTACTTTGAATCTCTGCAAGTTGTCCTTTGGTGCTTTCTAAATTAGGTAGCAAATACAAATCCTAATTTGCACACAAAGGATCCGTGTCAAGAATCATATTTCTTCCATGTAATTGGCTTTCTTTTAATCCTGGCCTKAATTTATATCATTCTTGCTGAACTGTTTCAAATAGGCTTTGAACAAGGATTTTTAAAAAATGTTAAATAATGAAAAGAAATGCCATTTTATTTTACTGCTTACTTCAGGATTCAGGGAGATGAAGAACAGTGACAGCATAGCTGTTCACCCATAACCCTGGGACAGCAGGTAAACTGACAGTGTGTAATTACTAAGAGGTGGTATTAAGTTAAAACATATAGCCAAAATAGTGCTATTGCATATGCATCCCTTGGTCTTCAAGGCAGTGCTTAAAATAAAAAACCTTCACTGAGACAGAAAAACTGCTATAGTTATATCATAGCACACTGAGTTGCGAACCTTTTAATGAAAGACATAATTCTTCTGCTGTCTGCATCATACTATATTCTCATGCAAAACACTTTAATGCAYAGTGTAAATTATCTAAGACTTTCTTAGTATGTATTACATTTCTTAATCATAGATACTGGTGTAAAAAAAAGAGAATTATGTGACATGCTGCAAAACAAATTGCTTGGTGTTAGCATATACTAGCTGGGTCTATATCTGAAAAATGCATGCATAGAAGGGAAGGATTTTTTTTTTTTTAATGTGCAGAATTTGCTTCTAAGTGCATATGTTATCAATGAAGCAAAAATGACTAATCTGAAATGATGGTGGTCTGATTTTAAGCCAATATCATCAGTTTAAAAGCGAGGGATCTAGATTACAGTCTGGATGATCTATTCTTTCTGAATTTCAGAAAAAGCTTCATGTCTGGAAAAGGATAAATATAAATAAACCAAACATTTTCACCCATTTTCKTCATTCAATTATATTTGGTTTAGCTATAAAGAAATTTTAAACGCAAATCTTGTTTTCAGCAATAAAATGCTTTTGTTTCCAAGTCAGCAGACAGGTTTGTTTTGCTGATGTCTCATCAGCTGAACACTGCCACAGTGTAAATGGTGGACAATATCATCAGCACCTTTTAAGGTATGAGTTTCTCACAGATGTGCCCTTTGAGAACAGGATCTGATGAGACATGCTAATTTTTTGTCAAGTTTGACTGAAAGTAAAGCTTATTTACATGATCCTAGTGCTGAATATTTCAGAGTACTAAGCAGAGGCTAGAACTTAGTATATTCTATATTATTTATTTAATAAAATTTCATTCAAACAGATAAGAGAGCTACTTTGAGTACAATCTGAAAATCCATGTGTCAAACACCATCAACTAAACCAGAATTTGTGAAGGTTAAACTCTTGTGACTCTTGCAAAAACATAAATTTATATTGCAGTTATGAGTACAGAGGAATACGACACCTTTTAACATGGACTTCTGGGAATAAGRCATATAAATATAAATGCTAAGGAATCCATGATCTGATTGTTCAAAATGGATTGATTGCAATCATCACACCTAATCATTACTGATATATTGTTCCATGTAAGCTCTCAACTCTCTAAGGACAAGTTTAATGCTGGTTTTATGTGTGTTCTTTGCTGCTAATATACAAAAATAGTGGTACACATTCTAAGAGATGCTGACTACCTGGAGGCAGTATTCTTCAAATTGTAGTGGCTTTTGAATTACGTTCGTAATCCAGGGTAGGCTTGGAGGAGACACACACACATGACAATGACACCGAACCGTGCCTCCCACTGTGTCCTTTGTCCAATTTCTTCAAGAACATTGAACTATAATAATACTGTGAACTTYATTACTAAATTCAAAGTATTACCAATTATAAGCAAGCAAAGAACTATGTGCAATGAATTGTTAATCAAAACGTAGGTGATAAAATGCACATTTATATTGCAAACAAACAAACCCATCCAATTTTAATTAACATAGACTGTCAAAGTATGATATGCCCTTGGTGAAACATAAAAAGAAGTAATGTTGTAAAAAAGACAACATCAAAAGACACTAACACATTTTTAACAGAACACAAAAGGATCTAAAAAAATTGCTTGAATATCTTCTGGGGTTTTATTCATCCTGTGGATGAAACACTGGCTGATATTTGTGGCGGTTATTCATGACATGTCTGGTTGTGTTATGACCTTCCCTTTTTTATTGGTTTATTTGATGTTTGTGGTATTTTATATAATTGATTTATGCCTCATGATATGTTTGGGAGCTTTCCAGTAATATACAACAGTGATTGTATGTCTGTAGTGATGTTACATATTGCTGTTTGTGAGTTTTCTTGGCCAGGCCACCATTGTAAATAAAACTTGTTCTCAATAGATTTTTATGTGGTTAAAGATTTTGACTACTTGAGTGACTGATTGATGGACCATAAAGCCCTTGCTAGCAGGACAAGAGGGTATCATAAAAACCGTGTCATTTGTATTTCTGATTCCAAAACCCTTTTAGTCTTCCTGATGTGTGTAGGTGCCCAAAGCATTTCATAGCCTTACAGAATGCTACAGAATTTAACTTGTTCTTAGGTAATTATCCTCTACATCCATCCTCTCACACTCTAAGAGTCCTTTAGTGAAAACTCTTCTAGAAAGTATATGGAAATGGTCTTTCCTCCCCGTCTCTCAGTTTCTCTTTGCTTTTGCCTCTCTTTCTTTCTTTTCCTTCCTTCTTTCCTTGTCTTTCTTGTCATTTTTCTATGACAGAAATAACAAATGAAAATGCATATTCCAACTACTACAGTGATGACTTTCCAAAGAGATTTTCAAATTCCCCCTATGATATACAGATTACAAAAATTACTCAACAACTCCTTTTTCATGYGGGCCATGCTTTGAGTTTCTGCAACAAAACCTGTAGAAATTCTAATTAATTCCACGTAAAACCTATTTTGCACTGTCCAGACTAGGATAAGAATGAMAGTTTTTAGTTCATTACTATCCATGAACTCGTGCTAATGAAYACCTGCAACTTCTGTCCAGATGTACACTGACAATGGTATCAAAAAACATACACAGGGAGACAAGCACAAGTTATTATCCAGTTTCTTTCTTCTAGCTTCAGAGATAACATTTTTAAACTTTTTGCATTGAAAAAACCATTTGATAGGGCTTTGGAGAACTAGTATTGCTTGTGAYTTTTCTGCCAGAAATGGGAAGTAGCTTGAGCTTAGGTTTTCATGGATCCTGACAGATTTGATTAGATTTTACCTTGGTTCTGAAACAACAAAGCAACAAAAGAGTGAAGACCAATGGGTTAGTTGGTTTCTTGGCATATGTTTAAGGCATAGAGTAACACTAAGGCATAGAATACCTGAATTCATAACCTTTCTTATTGTTTGTGGGAATTTAGAAGATTATAACCAGCTGGGATTGTAACAGAAGAAACCCCCAAGGAAATAATCTTTAGAAACTTTGCTTTACATGATCTATCTGAAAGTTAACAGGGAAAAATGAAATATCTGCAGAAACTTTATCATGATTGTAAGGTAACACTGCATTTTTTTCCCTTCCCTCAAACTCTGATAGGAAGCTTTAAACAAAGATAAATCAATTTGTTTCCCATTCATCTTTGGAAAACCTCTAACTACTGTCCTAGGGTAGCTGAGTATTTATATTCCKATCATCTGCTTATGTTAGAGGAAAGATAAACAACCCTTCTGTAACTATACATTAGTTGAGACTGCTCTGGTTTGTTTTGTGGTGTTCCTCCCTTCAAGGACAGTGGGAGGGAGAGGTACAAGTTACACACAATCCTGGAGGGGAGGCTCAGGCTCAGGGCAGGGAGGAAGCTGCCTGCTCTCTGGGACTGCTCCTTCTTATCTTCTTCTTTGGACTTGTTTTTTCTCAATTTTTTTCATCATCTGAGAATTAGAAGATTCCTGTGGCACAAAAGGCAAGAAAGATCCTCCAGTGAACCACTGGAGCGACTCTGTCCAACCCCTCTGGGGGCCCCCGGAGGGGGAAGCCACTCCCAGGAAGAAAGAAAAAGACTTTAAGATCCAACAGCTGGTCTCACAGGTTTTTTGTTTTTTTTTTTGTTTGTTTGTTTTATAATTTTTCTTTCCTCTGTTCTTTGTGGGCGTATTATTTTGTTGTTGTTGTTGTTTTGTTAAATAAATAATTTTTTCTTTTTCTTTTCACTTTCCTCTCTGTGGAAAAGTTTGTCTCTAGGACCTGRGTGGGGAAAGGAGGGGGTTTGCTGGGACTTGAGAGTGTTCAACCCCCCATTAAATTAGTTCAAACCAYGACACTGCTCATGCAGGCACTGACAATTTCCATTGTGGCACACACAGGCTTCCCCCTTCCTTCACACAAAATGCAAGACTCTAGCCAGAGTTCACAATTGTTTTTCTCAAAAATGTGGTGTGCAAAATGCCAGATCTACCCTCACACACTTCTCCATGCTTACCCCTGAAGGTGTACCCTCTCTGCCTACACTATAGACAGATTATTTCTGATGCTGTGGAGCAGAAGCATGACAGGAGACGAACCCTGCAAAAGCAGGAGCTGGACTAAATTTTGTTTGTCTGCTTTCCCCTTCATGAGTGATATTATGTTTGCATTTGCCTCYGACAAAGTGCTCCTGAAAGCAGCAGTCCAACACCTCTGGGGTGCTATGGTAGTAGGAAGGTGAGCTGGCAAGAAGGTCTGAACAATACAAGTATGCTGTAGCATTTGATAAACTGAGTTAGCAAAAGTGGTGTCTTTGAGAGCAGCACCCTGCAAGCAGCACTTCTCTCTAAACAGCCTTAAAGGCAGTCACAGCCCTGGACAATTCTGAGTAGTCACTATGCTGGTACAAGCTCCAGAAGAATCACCTTCTGAAAGGACTCATTAATGTTTGCCTCTGCCATGCTTGTAAGCARAAAGCACAATGAAAGACTCAAAAATGCCTCATCTCTGATCTGAAGAATATATCTTTTAAGAGTAAACAAGTGAACATGAAAACCAGGATAAATTATTCTACAGGCTCAGAATTCTGTTTTTGGCAGTGGCCTGAGATAGGTGCTTCAAAGAAAACAGCTGGTTAATTATGCACTGTCCTACGTGGCAAAAAGGGCTGAGATGACACTTTCTTATCCCTGTGATCAGCTAACACCCTGGAGTATGAATTTGATGGCCCCTTCTAGTAAGTAAAATTACCAATTACATAATTGGTCATAAAATTACGAAGTCCCTTTAAAAATCCCATTACAATATTTAACTCTTTGACCTCTGTAGGTTAACAAACATTCGCACAGTGAAAAAAAAATGATTGCATGCTTATTTTTTTTAAGTAATACAGTAAGTTTCTTCAAATCATTATGGCTAATGATGGAAATAGAGTCTGTATTTCTGTGATGCCTATAAATTATACGCCTAAGTTCCTGATGCCTTGAAATCTTGAAAAATATTTAGCATTATTCAAAAAAGTCACATAATCAAGCTACTTGGTTATCTAAGTCCTACAGCAAAGCTGAAGTAAGTTTGTTGGGGCAAACCATGAGTTGATAGGTTTTGATCTAACTCATGTTAGCTTACCTTTAAAATGTGCTTTCTCCCACACAAGACAAATTTCTTTTTCTTTTTGCCCTTCCTTTACTTCAAAGCTTGTGCTTTAGGCATTGAAAGCAGGCTTTTTTCCTTTTTTTCCTCTGTTAAGCTGCTGTGCCTACCCTCCACCCTACCCTGTAGTACCTGGGCATGCTTATTACCAAGACTATCTACAATAGCAATTATGCAAACACCATCAGTGATTTTGGAATACAAAAAATGCCCATTGAATTCTGCAATGAGACAGCCAAACCACCACCGACATCAGGGTTTTAATTTTTTTTTTTTTCCAAAAGCCTTAACCCTTTGAATCACAACACTTTCCTGAAAATTGTTTAATAAGCTTCTTGTACCCAAATAGAAAACATGAGGAGAGAAGGAATAACACATCTTTAATTAGAAAAATTCAAATCAGCTCTTAATTTAATTCACCATACCAGCAGCCATGATTAGGTCTGCATCATGATATATCTCCAATACTATCAATTTTCATAAATGCAAACTTTCCTGAATATGGTTCTGATGTATCCTGACATTTTAAAATATGTCCTATTGTCCTTTCCTGTGCAGCAGACCAAGCACAGAGTGTTCAGTCCTATATCACTGTCACAGTGGTATTAGACCAGATGGCTGCTTCCTTGCAGAATCAAGAATTAGAGATAATTTATGCTGTTCACTGTTAYTAGAATGTAAAAATATAGAGAGTTTGCAGCATGCATACATGAAAAGCTGCTCAGATCCATCAGTGACATCCTGGTGAAACGCATTTACCCCTTCCTGCACTCTTAAAGGTAAAGTCTTTGGTGAAGCAGTGGACTTCTGCAAAGCCTATTGACTGCTCTGCAGAGGATACAGCACTCTCTGACCTAGGTTACAGTGCTGCTTTGGTGAGGTAAGAATATTCTGAGTTGGAAAAAAAATGTCCAAGAGCTTTGTTTCTTCTTTCTTGTAAAGTAATTCCACCACATGACTGCCCCTATTAATACATGACAGCTATTTTTATGTCAGGAAGAAAAAAGTTAAAAATGGAAGTTTTCCTCATTCAGTCTGTTAATCAGTACAGAAGAATAATYCTCAGTAAGACCTCATACCAAAGGGCATGAGAGTTACATAAATTTGCTCCTGTGCCAGTGAGGGGACCGAGTTTTCCTTATCAGGGCATCATTGCAACCTGTGTCTCTGCTCTACCTGTACATATGTATGCACCACARTGTGTGTCAAAACACTGAATAGAAAGGCTGCCAGCCTACCCATTGAGTCTCAGCTCATTATAGGTAAGAATCGTGTTTGTATTTCAAACAGCTGAATCATTTGATAAAGATATATTACTAATGCAGCTGATTCATTTGGAGGGACTCCTCAGCCTACTCAGGAATTAAAGTGTCTCAGGTTCCTAAAAAAAGGGAGAGAAATAAAGGGGGAGAAAACCTAGTAAGCTTGCCCATGTTGCTGCAATTTATTTTTATCAAAACAGAAGTAAAAAGGATGTAAGGACAACCAAATGTCAAATACTGTTTGCAAGTAGCAATAGTTGGTTGCTTTATCTTTCCACCTCAGGAGGTTTAGCACAGTACTCCCTATGAATGATGTCAGAATTGTAGCAAGATTAAGAACAAACACTTTTCATCAGTATTTAGGAATATTACAGGAGGAGAAATTGCACTGGCATTCACTGAAATCACACAGTTACTCTATGTGATTTTGGAAAAAGTGAATCACTGAGAGAATYATTTGGTTCACTTTAAATTAATCTATAAAGCATACTAAGAACCWTTACTATGGACAGATTTTCTTTCAGCTCTCTGTGAGCATATAATTTGTATTTATGGCATACAATGGAAGTATTGTGACTTTGAATGACTGACTAACACCTTATGAAAGTCATTACTTTTGTATCAAGAACAGTATTTGTAACATAATGTGTTCTTAAACTGATCAGGACAGCAGGAAGCAGCTAAGTGGATCACTTATCTTTATTTTGCAATTTAACCTATGTTGTGACAGGGAAAAAACAAGTTAGATAATTTATAATTTTCTGGCAGTATGGCTGTTTCAGGGGAAGATTGTAACTACTTGGTATAACTGAAGAGCAAGGAGATTTGGTTGCCAAATAAAACAGAACAAGAAAGGTTACTTTCGAGTACAATGAATTACAAGCTGACTCTTAGAACCAGATCACAAAGATTTCTTCCATTTTTGTTTCCTGACCAGTGTTGTAGATGATGGAATTTTACCTCTGTAAAAATCCTAGTACTAATTTTATTAAAATAAAGTCTATCAGAATAGAAGATAGTTGTTATGCAGGAGCAGTAACTCACATAATATGAGATGGCATTTCTTCCCAGCTCTTGCTGCTCCGCTGGTTCTAATAGCAACCTGGAGCTCAATTTCCTCCTCAAGAACATTGCATTTCATGTGGAATGTCAATTATTAAAATGCAGTGTCCCGTGTCTTACTTTTCACTAGATGAATTCATTTGCAAATTCGCTAATTTATGTAAATAATCCTTAACCTGTAACTGCCTGGCATGTATTTCTGAGTGCCTCTTTTCAATTCAGAAATACATACAAAGAATTTGGTACTAACAGCACATTAATTATTTTGTGTCACTGTTTCAAACCCCAAAGATTTAATTTCAGAGTAACCCAGAAAGAGTGTCTGATGCTTCTTTCCATTTGCATTTTCAATATCGTTGGACCACTTAAAAGAGGTAAAGGATCCTTAAAAGAGCACCTCTAGTCATTATCATTGGTGGTAAGTATAGTTTTAGTACAATATTTTTGTGAATAGATGTAACATGAAACACCTTGAATTTTTGATGTGATTTTCAGGTTTCAAGTTTTCTCAGGAGGTCATTGTTACTTACAATGGGCCCATTCACAATTAATAAACTCATTCCTAAATTTCAAATTTTTTTCAGCTAAGTCTCTCTGCATTTCAGAAGTTAAAAGACARATGGGGAATTTCCTTCAGGCATTCAGCGGTTCAGCTGCAACTCTGATCTGCACATGGATGCCATTCTAGATTGGGCACTTCATTTCTGTTTCCACCATGACAACAACCTCTGTGCACCCAAAAATCTTTTTTTCACTCTCCAAATGATCTTAGAAAACTCAGACTCCTCCTGTCTGTCTGCAGCTTTTATGAATAAAGGGATATTTAAAAAAACAACCCAGCTGAAAAGCTGAAGACACTAATTTTTGCCTGAATTATCTCTGCTGCCCACCCAAACCTCTCAAATGTTCTCAGGAACCAACAACAACTGTCAGTGAACCTGGTCCAAGTTGGGGATTTCAATAAAACCTAGATGAGGCAATTTTCCTCCATGTTGTTACTSTTCTGTAACTTCCCACAGTCCTAATCAAAGGATCCAGATCCCCTGTGGTGTAATTGCAGTCACAATTGCATTGATTTCAGTGACCTGTGAATGGCAGATAGGACTATGGCCCAAGGCCTCCTCTTGACAAACCAGCTAAAGCTTGCTTTCTCTTGACTATTACCTGATTTGCATGTCCTTGTTTTAGCTGTTGCCACACGGGGTAGGTRAACAAAGCCCTGTTTCAGAGCCAGCTACAAAGATCATTCCCAGCCAGCACCAGGGCCCGCGACCCGGGCTGGGCTCTGAGCCTGAGCTGCAGGGCACACATCCTCCACAGTGCTCCTGCCCCACTGCCACCCCTGCCTGGGGAACTCACAGGACACTGGGGCTCTCTTTAGCTCAGCTGAGGTTTTGTTTCCCCAGGGTGGAAAGGAGGGACGAAGTGGCTCCAGCTGACAGCCCAACACACTGTCACGCCAACCCCAGCTTGCTCTTCCGGAGCTGGAGCGCACTTGTGCCTCTGTGTTTAGCTTGGCTAAACAAAGTGCAAAGCCAAGAAATGTTTGGCTGCTTTATTCCTGTTTCAGCATTCAGATTGCTAATAGAAAATCTTGCACTTGCTGTGTGTTCTGCAGACATTTTAGCACAAAATTGGCATCTCCAGTATCATCCGCTCACAGTACCATGAGTTCTTGGGTATTTGATTTCATTTTTGCTGGGAGAGCAGCAGGCATGATTAGCTAACACAGTTGTAATTTTGGAATTAAAAAGCCTTTCACTGCATTTTGTTGCCATTAGCTGTAAAAATTTCTATATCTGAAATTCAAAGCAGCCTTTAATCTACAGCTTTCTCCACAAAGGATATACTTTACAGGAGAATGTCTCTTTAAATCTACCCTGAAGATATTCCTCCTGGCCCAGAAGATGCCAAAATGACTTGATGATTTATTTATGTGGAGCTTGGCAGACCAGAGTCCAGATTGTGGCTGAGGCTGAATTTTATGAGCATCCCCCCTAGTGAGTATATTTAAAAATAAAAAAAAAAAAAAAAAAAGAAAAATAAGAAAAAAGGTCTTCATAGATCTTGGCATGAGAATCAAGGAAATATTATCAGTAAAAAGAATGGCCAGGAAGAGAGTTTTAGGACAGAATAGAAATATTAATTTATTAATAATATTTTGTGTTTAGAAAATTAGAATTTTCTCCTGATCTTCAAAAAATTGGAAAGGTGAAGCTGGCATTTCTCAACAGAAGCTAACATTTGGTCTGTAAGTTTTTTAGCCATATACCACTTGGCATTTTGTACTGGGAACTGGCTTTTTTTGCACAGAAAGATGGATGTCTCACTGTCATTCCAGACCATACAAGCGGCATGCTGGTGCAATGATGTAAGAAAGCAATTTTCTGCCCTATTTTATTGATTTATAGTATTTTAGTAAAGTGATAAAAACTTAATGCTAGGGATAAAAAGGAGTCTCATCTGATGTAGAGGCAGTAGAAAAGAATAGAGAATGAGGAAGATCCAGCATTAATACCTATTTGTCCTGTTTTCTCAGGTCTTTCCTGTACTAGACTGTTAACTAACTTATAAAAACCACATGTAAACTTCTTGACTAAGATATTCCTGGGCATTAATCCCTTCTTTCAAGGCACAGGTTGGTGCAGGATTCTGGTTTCTTGAAGCATACACATGCCCAAGCACAGACAAATTCTAAAGGCCACAGCAGCATGGACAACTGTCCATAGCTGGGCTGGGAGCCTCAGCACTGCAGAAATATATTCAGGGGCACTTTCGCATAGTGGGACTCAGCAAAAATGTGACTCCATAGCATTTCTTCTGCTTCACAGCAGTTCCTCGGGCAGCTTGTCCAAGGGGTGTTACAAAACTCTGTGCTAAGTATACATTTTCCTTGCTGCAGGGGAAGGCCTGAGGCAGAAAATTTTACATCCTTTGGTAAATCTCCTCCTGGGATACTCTTTCATCCTCGTGGCTCAGCACGGGGCTCTTGTTACACCCATRCAAGGACCACAGCTTTGATCCCCTGTCTCCTTTCCCAGCCCCAGGAAATAAGGTCCCTCAAGTCCGGATCCATAAAAACTGAGCTTGTGCCAATATATAGTCAGGCCAAATTTCATTGGAAATCAATTCAGCTGAAAACTATATTAAACACTGTTCTAGGATGTTGCATCCAAGTGAATATATGTTGGATGTCAGTAAATGGTAGCTGGAACATTCTAAGAAGCAGCATTTTCATTCACTGTGGCATTCCCCACTTTTCTCCAAACATCAYAGGGAATATTCCTGAAGCCCCCTAAAAGGTACCTCAAAGGAAATTCAAAGGTATTCAGGACATTCTTTATGCTGTTCATAAATCAAGGTCAACAGGAAAATATTAACAGTGCTACACACATATGCATTTTGGGTCTGTTTGGTGTTTTTTAGTTATATTGGAGAACTCCTCATGCTGTCAGTGTAATGGGAGAAGAGTATTTTACAGCCAAGCACCAAACAAACGTTCTGAAGTCAGGTCTATTCTAATTCACCAAGTGAAATATTTATTTGCCCTTGGGTATAAACTAAGCTGTACACATCACAGGTATCTTAAGGACTGGGACTCCCATGTGAAAGAAAGGGAGTACCGGTGTGACAGCCTAGTGCAGCCCCATCTCATGGTATTAAAGTCGCTACGAGAAAAATGCTTGATAGATCTTAGTCCTGTTCAGAAACTCTAAGGTGATTCACCAAAAGCACTCATTCACTTCTTACCAAAGCTATTTCTAAAGGCTATACTTGGAGTGGTGAGAGTATATRTTTATTGAATAAAAAAAATTTCAGAGGTTAAAAAATTACGTCAAAATTTGTGGTGAAAAAGGCACYGCATGGAAAACACACAGCTGGTATTGCTGCTAGAGATGCAGATTTAAAAGCCAGAAAAACAGTAAATGGCATATTTGATAAATATACAGAATAAACTGCCTGAGCCTTTGGAGAACTGCACTGTGTAAATCCAGACACTGACACCAGGGTGAGAAACAATGGAAACCAAATGAGCGTTAATTTAACTTCAGCCTCACCATTTTATTTCATAATTTCACTCTGTTATGTATYGAAACCCRTCCTTGTACTTGACTCAATTTTGTCTATTTTAATGACCTGTCAAAAACTCAGTCAGTGCTTATTGTATTTATATTTTTAATTAGTTTAGTAAGGAGATAGACTGCTTATATTTGATTTTTTTAATTAACTKTGAAAATTTCTGCACCAGGATGATACTGTGCACATTGATATGCGTGCTTCTTTATGTTGTGTTTGCTCTGTGATATATTGGAGACAGAAGTGTCACAGGAAAGGCAGGCCTAAATAGTGCTTCACAGGTTACTGGAGCACTGATGGGAGCTGGTTATGCATCATGTAATTTATTCTTTGTATTCTAGTATGCAGCTCAGGCTGGTACTAAAGAAAATCATGTCAGGTCATGGCATGTCCCTAGCAGTTATTTTCTATACCGTGGATRTGTAGACTTTATTGCTTATAGTCTATTGCAAAAGTATTGCTATTGCCATAGTCTGTTGCAAAAAAGGCACACCTTGTCATCTCTGGTGACTTGCATTCTCTGGCCACAAACAGTAAAAAATAAAACAGTAACAAATACTTCATTTATCATGCTTCTGGCTGAATTTTGATTGCTATGAGATGCCTTAGCCACAGCTTTTTCCAAATCCTGCTTGAGATCTTTCACTGTTTCACCAAACTTGTGTCTGTCTTGTTCAAAAATTCAAAGCTTGTAAGAGTGGTAGTGAATTCAGGATGCCTAATTCATTTCAGAAGTCCCTACACAGCAACAAGGTATGAGCCAAGTCTGTGCAGTGTAATTTTAAGCTCGATTTCAATGAGGAAATAATGGAGGCACAGCTGYTCATGCAGACAAATTTAACCTCTGTCCCTCGAATCAGTTTTCTACTGATAACATAAAGAGTTGCATATAGAAAGCAATGCATTGCTCTGGAAGGCTTGGATCCACATACCCTACCCAGACACCACCAACACTCAAACTCACAATTGTTGCAAGAAAGGAGTAAGAGAAAAATTATCAAGCAGCTTTGATTTGCGCAGGTGACCTGGAATATTTACACAGCCACCAAACAATAGCACAGGAAGATTAACACAATTTACTCTGTAATCACCATTGCTCCCAGTGAAGTTACTCTGTGGACACCATGTAGTGGCATGCATTATTTCACAGTAACTATGCAAGGACTCAAGTCAACAGGGTATGCTGCACAAACAGAGCAAATCATTGGAAGTTAAAGAGGTCTAAATGTTCCAAGGAGTGACATGAGTTTTATTAGATGGATGATTTTCAGGTTTTTAATAGCCTCAGAGCTTTGCAGATGGGCTACAACACTGCTGGAGGAGCTAAGGAAGAAGCTCTCAAGTCTATGCAAGGAGCTCTGAAGCACAGAGACATTGGGTACGTTTATGACCCTTTTACCAGTCCCACTGCACGAGGCAATGCAGAAAGCAGATTGTTCTCCTGTTCTCTCAGAGCAGCCATTCAAATTTTGTTTGGACTGGAGAAAGATATTTAAGCCCTTGTTTTGTGCAGCTAACATGACCAGCTTCAGATCTACAAAATAACAGACCTTGTACTCTGCTTATAAATGCACTGACTCGTGCTCCAGACACCAAGGACATGAACACAAAGTGCCAAAGAAAATGAGAGACATTGCTCAGCCATGCAAGTACAGACCATGGACGACTTGCAGTCCTGCACACTGAGGGTGCATTTCCAAACAGTCTTGGACAAAGAAACCATTAAAAATTCAGGAGAATAAGGAGAAAGAAATAGGAGATATAAGAAATAAGGAGMTATAAGAAATAAGGAGATATTGTGTTTCTATCCATATGGTTCCTTATGAATGGGTAATTTTTATCTATGCATTTCTCAATCAAATGTTTACAAGACTGTCTGATCTCGAAGATGCCTTCTAAAAATATATTGCTCAAAAAGACATTGCTCTATAGTTAATGTAACAGAGAACAATGGTTTTTATTAATGCCTTCCCATTAGTGTATGAACAAACCAGATTGTGCTACAGAATTACGGGTTGAGTTGGGAACACAAAAGAAAAAAAAATTCTCAAAACTGGAGTAACAACAAATGTGGTTCATGAGGACATCGCAAGAGACAGCTGAGAGACAATATTATGCACTGGGGTTCTCTAAATAATTATTAAGTCTTCATATATATTAAATTTTTTTAATTAATCTGTTATTATGCTCCTAATTGTTTTGAATTTAATCTCTGAGGTAGTGGCATGTCTGCTTGTTAAAACATTCACAGAAATTACCCACACTGAGAAACTGAACTTTGAGTTTCAGATATTGATCGTTCAGGACCATCTGTTCAGTCTGTGGGGCAGGAAGTTTCTTGCAGTAATTTGACAAAATTTCAGTTATCAGTTAACTGAGTTTGTGAAAATCTCAAGACAATTGGCAACAACCTACAAGCTGCAAAATATATCAGTTCAACAGAAGAAACACATATATAATATTTTTGGAGCTGTTTTACTACAAGAGGAATGGACCCAACATAATGACCCAGGGGGTCCCTGAGTATCAAATATCCTGATTATCCTGAATTATGGGCTCTGTTCCGTATGCAGCAGCACACAAAGCTGTATTTTAAAATGCTTCTCTTAATCTTCTGCAAGGGAAGCGTCTGCCAGAGCATCTAAAACAAATGGTTCTAAATCTTGCCTGATTAGACTCAACTGCACTTACAACCTACCTCCCCCTATGTTCATCTATTACTGTTTAAATCTGTATACATTATTCTCATTGCTGGAAAGATGCAGTAATGCTTCATGATGCTCTTTCTACTCTAATGCTGCATAGCAGTTGCTTTCTTTAGGCCCCAGCTCTTACCTACATCTGTGCTTACTGAAGTGAGACTTTAATTTGCTACACACGCCAAGGTATTAATAGACAATTATTTATTGCAAATCTGAACCATTTATACTGTTTACGGGCTGACACAATGCAAAATTTTGATCCAAATGTTAATGTGTCCATGACATTGCATAATTCTATTCCACAGCAAGGTTTATTTCTTTCCTCAATGAATAGAACTTGCAATATGAGGAAATAGAGTTTTTAATGGAAGAATGATTTACAGTCTCAAACAAGTGAATTTAYACAAACAAGTGAAAATGTCTAATTAAAATACCAGAGAAAACTAGAAAAAAWTAGTATTTTACTGGAGGCAAAACTGAGGGAGAAAAAACTGGAAATAAGCTGCGAAGTTGTTAAAGGATACATGAGTAAATCTTACGTTAGTCATTTGAAGGCAATTATAGTTTTAAGCAGGTATCTTTGAGACCAGTTATAAACATTCAGTTGAGTAGAGCACAGATAAAAATTACCTATTCATAAAGAACCATATGGATAGAAGAGCACTTCTAAGTCTCCATGTGTGGTGAAATTACATTACAAATATTTTTTGAAGTCAAGTTAAAAAAACCCAAAATGAGAAAAAGAGCTTTMTAGATAGACAAATTTCATTATACATAAGACATAATTTCAAGTGATAATCTGCTCAAGTTTAGATATCACGATTTTAATGCCAGCTAGACATGGAATTTTTCTTCTTTAATTGATACCTGTAGGAAACTTCAAAATGCAGATGTTTGAATTACGGTAATATTTTTCTAGAGCCCAATCCTCTTGGCTTTTTCTCCTATACTGTGATATTAAATTAATCTTTTCACCTTGTTATGATAAAGTATTATAAGGGCAGTCCTAATTAAATCTCTACTATATTCAAGTAATAGTACCTAAAATCTGTAGTCAACTCAGCTTACAAAAGGCATTCAAAGTCTTTGTAGTATTTCAGTTTATGTGGACAAGAATGCACTGGAAGGAGCTCTGCCAGACAGAAACGCCTCATTCAGTACCAGAACACCTGGAAGGTGCCCTATTAAAGACTTCATCTGGGGTGCAGCAGAACAGCTCCTTCCTCAGATTTGTCAAGCCCATAAAGGGCCACAGGTATCATTCCAGGATATCAGAAAGATGAATAATGACACAAGATGAGAACTGGGKTTATTAAGTTGGCATATGGTGCTTTAAAAAAGCTTAGCATCCAGGCAGGCGTGGTAGTAGCAGTGAGGCTGCTCACACACCAGTTGCTTCTTTGACATTCTTTAGAAAACAAAGAAAAGAACAGTTATTTTGGGGCCTATTACAGTGCTCTGTAAAATATGACACAGGAACGAGCGCAGGCAGTGACTGGAGTGGCAAAGATTATGCCAGTGTGAGGCTGAAAGAAATTAAGAATAAGAAGGATTTTGTTTACCATCCCTCCCTCCAAGTACAAGAATCAGAGCTGTCCCAAACAGTCCCTGTTCCTGCTGTGAATTAGACAACTTTTCCTTTTTGTTTAACACACACATTCTCATTGAGAGGTCTTTTTGAGCTACCAGGATACACACTGTCGATGCATATTAATGACAGGATGTAATTTTTACTATTATTGTTCTGTRATATAGAATATGTCTAACTACATTTTGTTTATTATTCATAATACACAATGAAAGAAGACACCAGAATGGCTCTTTTGGAGGCCTCACATGCTAGGCTGCAAATGTGTATTAACAATAGTACACATTTATATGTTATGGTTTCATAAAATGCATTTGCATAATATGAAATCATAATCCCAAATGCACAGTAAAAACCCTATGAAAAATAGTTACTTCTCATATACTACACAATGGTTGATTTTAATCTTCACTGTCTCAGATGTGGAACTAGTTATTAGGGATTTTTTATAATGGGAAAAACGCCTAGCCCATCCTACAGAATTAAGTCTTGTAAAATGAACCAATCAAACAAGAACCTTCTGTAAAATGGAAAAGATGGTTTGGTAGTAATTTGCATTCACACTTCATTTAATATACTTCCAGGCTGAGATGTTACTTTCAATATCATACCAGAGACTGACATAAACAGGCAGTGCTGGCAGGTCTCACTGCAGCACGCCAGGGGCCCATGAATGCAAAAATGTGCAGTGGKAGTGAAGCAGGAATTAGCTCAGAGCAGAAGACACTGGCACCAGGAAATCGGCTGAGAGGGAACCTTTGCAAGAATGTGATGCTTTCAAATTCCACTATTCCATGACTCCCAGCACAGTTTTCTCCTAGTTTGATTGCAGAGACAGGTAACTCTGTTTCAGTGTTGCTTCCACTTAACTGCAGCCACTTGTAGGAAAAGATTGACTACGGGGACATAATTCCCAGTATCATAACTACAGCTGTGTGTATGCCACAGCTACAGTTTCTCTGAGGGAAAACAATGATTTCTACTTCTCTTCTTTAGAAAGAAACATCGTCTTTTTAACCAGACTGGCTACTGTGCTATTTATTTAGACAATTTGACTTTGAGCTGCTTTTTGCTACATATACGTTATCAAATGATTAATGGTTAATTAGCATTTTGCTAATGGAAAATAAATGTAGATATGAGTGTGTGCCATTACATTTCCCCTTTTAGTTCAAATTATCACATTTGCATTTTTATCAATAAAAACCTATGAGTTTTTTTTGGTTTTTTNTTTTTTTTTTTTTTTTTTTTTTTTTTTTTTTTTTTTTTTTTTTTTTTTTTGCTAAGCCAGATGAACAGCCTTATTTATATTTAAGGCTCCAGTCCTTCAACAGATATTGTCTGGTACCCTGCTGCACCCACACCTGTATATCACACCTTGCCAAGTTCTCCTCACTTCCTTAAAGCATTATTTCTTGGTAGATATGGAAAATCTCACTACTCAGGTACCTGCCAGAATTTCTGAGCTCTGACTCCTCTGGGGTCTATGTGACTTGGTCAGACACTTGGTTCTTTGCAGATGAATGGATTTGAAATTATTGATGAACTGTTTGATGGAGTGAAGGGGAGAAATAATTTTTCATACTAACATTAACATTTTTACAGAGAAAGTGGCTTGAAAGCTAAAGGAGAGGAAGATCACCAGGAAAATAAATATGAAGRCTTTTGCGGAGGTTTTGGGAGAGTTTTACTGATTCACAAACCACCAGAAAAAGAAAGGTAATCTGGCTGTGAAGAATCACAGCTTGTCTAGTCACAATCCAGTACTCCCAGTTTCAGCTGAGACTGAAAACAGAAAAATAAACACTTCCACCAACAATGTATGATAAAGAGTTATTATTTCCATTCACCTCTCCTTTATATCAACACAGACAGCTAATCCAGGTGAATCTACCTACATTTGTCATTGCTAATGAACTAAAACCATCTAGAATTCACACTAAGAAACATAATTCCACCTTTTAAAAGTTTCATTATGTTATAATTTATCTGGAAAGTGGGATTTTCAGACATGATTATTAGTGCCATGCTGTGGCTACTAGTAATGAATAACTTGAGAAAGTCAAGAGAAAGGAGACAATGCATTTAACTGATTCTTTTTTTATGATGGTGTGTTTGTGCTGCTCACCAGAGATGAGCCAAGCCATTTCCTGACACTGTCATCTCCTTGTCATCTGCAGCAGATTATAGAAAGAGAGCGATTCCCAGAACTGGAAATGGCAGCTGAGTAACTTAAATATTTATCTAAAAGGAACACTTTCAAAGCTCCCTTCCCCTCAATTTCTTTCATCTGTTGCCTTTTTTGAGGATGAAACAAAACTGACACTATCCAGCTCCTGGGAGCATTCAGTCACATGAATGTTTCATCCAGGTTTTCACAGCTGAGAAGAGCAGGACCAGAGAAATGTCATCAGCCAAGGTTTGCAGAATGCCTGGAACCACGCTTGAATGGTTTTTTTTTCACTAGATGGGAAACTTTGCTCACTTTTGTATTGCCCAGGGTGAGAAAGGACAGATGTCACTCCTTGCTGTGATTACTGGACAATCTACACTGCCTCAGCTCCATCCAGAAGCATTGCCTAACATAATTATTGCTCCCAAGTGACAATTAACACATATTTCTTCGAAGGATAATATACTGTCCAACTACTSCTCCAAAGAGGAGACAGCTTTAAACATTGAGGGAGGAGGGAAGGTGTTATGCTGCATCCAAATAACTTCACTCTGGACCTGATGTTGCCTCAGGAGAAAACACTGGGGGAAGGGGATGAAATGAAAATATGATTTAAATAGTTTTTAAAAAGCCAAGGGGAGAAAAGCAGTTCATTTTTGGCATTCATGCTGACATTTTCATCAAGAATGCATGTCAATGTCCATCTTTCACACCTTTAAAAAGCACTGAAACTAGTGTATTTTGTTGTAGGGCATCTAATTTGGTGCTAAATGTGTTTCACATCATGTTTTCACTGTGATTTAGTTAAGGTGGGTTTTTTCCTCTCCAACATTGATGGAGTTGCAGCAGGGAGGGTAATTCTGGTCTGCCTTAATGGSAAGCAGCCCTTCTGAAGTCAGCAGAGTTTACAGCAAAGCAGAATTAGGCTCTACAGCAGACAACAGTACTGCACTTTCAAACTCGACACACTTCAAACCTATTGCCAGCAAAATTTTAAGTTTGAAAAAACAGAATCCCTTTTTGSACATGAAAACACGGGAGCTATTATTGGCACTTAGACTTCCAACTCCCACATTTGTAGGCCCAAGCAGGTAGTTAGATGTCTAAGTAGCAATAACCAAGAGCACAAAATTGCTGGCACAAAAGGGATTTTAAAAAAATCATTAAGGCCATTAAGATATGTRACAAAGACTCAAAAGGAGGGAGATGATTAAAAATGACAGACAATGAAGAAGAACACAGAAATGCATAAAGTTTTCTATAACCTCAGTTTCAACTTCACCTTTTTAATGGCAATAATTTACAACAATAAACAAATGGAAATGTGATGTAGAGAAGTAAATTTGTGCCTTAAATAGGAAATGAACTTTCTAACAAAGTACAGTTGAGAGGTATATTGCTTCCTTTAAATATTAAGTAAGGTGCTTTTTTAAGGTGTAGCATATTTTTTTTCTCATTTTAATAGAACCAATAAAAGAGAGATACTAGAGAGACATCATTACTCGGAGGAGTAAGATGTCCTACTCTTAACTAAGAGAACCATGCCAGAACTGCTCCTGCACCTGATACCAGCAAGTCACCATTTCTTTAGTTATTTTTAACCACTTGGGGTGAAAAGCAGTGACCTGTATTTCAGGTGAGACTGATATACATGTGAACTCTGCATGTGCATAGTGTTGCAGGCAAAAATAAATAGCTGGCAGTAACTGAACTCTCTCTTCACTGAAAGAATGCTATAGGGTGGGTATAGCCCCTGCAATAGTGCAATAAAATGAGATGAGCTTAACACTACCAGATGGTACCCTGTACAGTGCCTGAAATAAAATGGAGAATTAGGGTGCCCTAAGGTGTGCACAGGAAAGGCATTTACATGAAATAAATGGGCCTCAGACCTAGATGATGCTCAAGTATGCTACACAGGAGACAGACAGTACATCTGGTGAACAGATTTTATCACACACTGGAAAGCTATAAAGCATGCYGTTGAATTTCAGATCTGGGCTTCACAATGACATTTTACCTGTGTTGGTATTCAGTGCTGTTTATTTTTAAAGGTGCTGTAATCTCAATGATGTGTTTTAAAAGCCTTCTTAACATTGTTTTCTGATGTGCCCCATTTTTTTGGACAGATTGATGTAACATGATGCTTTTTCATGGATAAAATACAAAGTAGTTTTGCTGTAGATGATCATGCTTTTATTTAATATATCATGTTCCTGATGTGATTTTAGTAATATGGTTATACTTGTCAGCACTCACTGCTTGGGAGAAAGCCAGTATGTTTTTAAAGTTAACTCCCACTTCTCTGTCTCATTGCAAAGTCTCACTCTCTATAAACAAGCATAAATTTCTTGAGGTTTAAAGCAGATATATCAGATTATGGGAGGAAATCTACTAGAGTGAATCAAATCAAAGCAATATTTTACTCTTATCTCTAGATGAAATTTCTTTTGGTTTTGTAAAATTCCTGCTCCATTTGACATTTAAGATCTTTTTAAGTTTACATTTATCATGACAGGATTCCAAATGTTCAAGGTGCTGATGAGACCAACATTCAGTCTGTGGTGCTGTGATTTTTTTAATGGAGAAGTCATTTAGAGCTTTCCTCAGACTTCACTGTTTGTGATCTCTCACTCTCTCTAATTCCTCTCCTTTCACCTCTCTCATATAAAGCTATACAGGGGAGTTACAAATGTTACCAACTTGCATAGAAGAAAATATTTGTGAGACTATAAGGKGAATATTCTGGACAGAAAGATCTATGGGCTGTGAAATTGTGTCTCTATGGAGATGGTGAAAGCTCCATTCCCTTGAGTCATTTAAAATTAGAAGAAACAAAGCACTATTACACTCTAAGGACATAATCCTGTTCCAGCCCCCCATGAACAGACTAAATATTTCTAATGGCTGAAACTGTGTATTCTATTACTGTTCATCATGCAARACTACTATTTAATAATGTTAAGGGTTTGACTTGAGGCTTGCTTACACAAGAAAACGTACTTATACTACTATAGTGGTATAATTGCATCACTGGAGTTCTATCAGTATGATCAGTATGTCTCAGTGCTACCTCTCTAATAAGTGCCTYATTTGATTTATTGTACACCAATTCTAAAAGCCACAGAATTACAATAACATGAGTAAATTTTTTTACACTAAGCTCACCTTCCAGTTGCTGGGAAGGTGGGAATCTTTTAATTATTAGGTTCTAATTGAAGAAGAAATGWACAAATAAAGGCATGATGCAGCAAACTCACACTGAAGATTATCGTCAGAACAATGTGCCACAGAAGGAGGATATTGATGCAAAAGGAAAGTGTCATTTAAAATTCACAACAGCAGCCTCACTTGCAACATGCAAGCAAAACCATCTTGTGTTCATGGAAAATTCACTGTCGGTTTTTTACTTATGCCTAAACAGGGATGCTCCTAACCTGCTCTTCAACACCTTCAATTTATTTGCTATTATTATTTTAAGTTAGTATCAAAAGACAGGAAAATTATGGGAAAGATTTATGTGATTTTCTTCAAAGTAAACTAGTTACTTCACCAGAGTCCTTCCTCTGATAGTACATCTGCTGCACAAAATCATAAAAAACTTCTGATCCATAATTTGAAGCAATACACAGCAGCATTTTGAGAAGAYCACTTGGGAGTTTTCTTAGTTAATTCTGGGGAACTTACCACAGCCACTATTGAGATGAAGCAGGGTCTTGCAATATTTTCACAGTTCAAATAAAATTGTGGCGCCAACTTTTAGTTTTGGATATCAGCCTAAGCAAATTTTCAAGACTAACAAAGGGTATAAAATATATAAAATGACAACTCATCAAAAGAGCAGTAAAGTTGGGCAATACTCTGTACCTTTAGCACTGCCGAAGAGTGATTTTCAACCATCAGTTATTCAAGAGCTCTGTTGGTCTTGCTATGCCTGCAACAGCCAAGCAACAGCCCTAAATGATCTGGAATAGGCAGCTGAATAGGAACTGCTCTTTAACTAAGCAAGAAAGGAAGAAATAAAGAAAATAAATGTGAGGAAGGGGAAAATGAAAYGAAAGGAAGAGAAAGATCCTTAGATTGAACAGCTACTCACCTGGTCAGCTGCATAGCTTTGCAAATCCCTCCTCCTAAACACATACAGCCCCCAGCCCAGAGAGGAGCTCATAATCCAGAGTTTCATTTGTGCAGCTTCAGTCTACAAAACTCATCTCTTTCCTAAGTGGTAGTGACCTCTATTCAGTATTGGTACAGCTACAGAAATCGTGAAAGAACAAGMGTAAGACCTCCCAGAAAGAAGAACATGGGTGAATATGGCCCCTCCATAATAAGCTGCCTCTAATACTGGCTATGTGCTGATTTGACTAAAGACTCCAACTAAAGACAAAGGGTCAAATCCTCTTGTAGTGTGAATTATGTGAGCTTCAATACACTCAGTAGTACTCTGCCAATTTACAGTTATTAAGGATCTCGGCTCAGGGCTCTTCCCATAGCACAGTCTCCCCACTCACAGAARGCTGAAATGGGATTTAGATGGATAAAGGACCCGGTTCCATTGCAGGCTCCAAGTTCAATCCTCAGGTGCCCACACCCACCCCCAGCACCCCAGCCATCAACATCCCAGGGCACCAAGGCTTCCAGGCTTACCTTGCCTAAGGTCAGGCACTTCACATTCATGTTGATCATGCTCAGCACTTTAAAACCATTCCTGTGCCAAAGGCCCACAGCRTTTCCAGCACCAGGAATGGTTTTCCAGTCCCACAGCGTTTCCAGCACCAGGACTCCCCCAGGCTTGTGCAGCTTCACCAAGCATCCAGGGAACATTCTGACACATGCAGCTGAGGCTGTACAAGCAGGAGGAGCAGGTGATGGGAATAGCCCTGTTATAGCCACCCTGAGACTGGCACACACATCCAGCACTAAATGCCTTKGTGTTGTCCATTTATTTTTTTTCATCTGTTTAGGTAACACAAACTGCTCAGCGTTTGAGGGCTGAGCTGCACTGCCAAGACAGGTCAGAGCCTGTTAGACTTTTCCTGCTTCTTGAACAGTGCACACCAGTCAGCTGTGCATGGCAGTACCAAATTGAGCCTGGGTCACTTTACATTTTGTGTGGGTCTGTGATATTCAGCTGATTAGTGGCAGTTGGTGACAGTGAACACAAAATGAAATCATGATAACTGCAATTAATTCCTGTAGAAATTAATGCAACTATTCAAAGAATTTTTTCAGTCATTTTTCATTCACACCTCCTTGCCTGGTACAGCTGTGCTAGGAATGTAATTTTAAAATTTATGTGATTCATTTTTGTATGATTTAAATATGGTGCAGTTCACTCAGTAAAAACATTGTTCTGAAAATGTTCTTTGCCAAAAGAATAAGCTCTAAAATAAGTTTATTGCTAAGTAAACATCCAAGGTTGTCTTAAGCAGAATATTAACAATCTTGCAAATTWGTTGTTTTGTAGGAGGTGGGTGTTAATCATGATGGAATAATGTAAATAAATGAAATATCAATACAAATAATTTCTATACATTCATGGGAGCATTAATGWGTATTACAAAAAATGGGCTAACTTTAAGTAAGGTTATGGAAAATTAGAATCACTTCAATGTGGTACTGATGTTTAAAATGTATCCTTTAAGGAACTTCACATCTATAAGTTTTGAATCCACAATGTTCAAGATAATAGAAATACCTGGAAGGAAAGCAGAAGTAAATGGGCATTGGATTGCCCTGCTCTCTGAATAGATGAGGGAACTGAACATACTCATCTTTATTTGGACTCACAGTGCATTAAAGGAGAGCACTTCTTTGAAAATATGTTTACATATTTTTTAAAATCATGATTAACCTATAGAAATGCAATGTGACAATATGGCAAAAGGGAATAAATGTGTATTGGTTGCTTTCAGCGTGATTAATGCTTCTTTCCATCAGACACACACATTTCATTTTATTAAAGATCACATTTCTTATTGCAAGGACTTGATCATAAATAAAGCATGCAAGTGGAAGTTGGAAATCTTTTAATATTAATGACAAGAAAAATGGATTTATTGAATAGTCACCTGCAGTTCATACATACATAAGCACATAAAATGATAACCCAGCAGAGGTACCATCTCCAACTTGGGAGAAGAGATTCTGTTTTTTGAATAGCTTAATAATAATAGCAGTACATTTAGAGAAAATTATTTCTGTCTTCTGTGTCTAAAAGAAACAGAATAACAGCCATTTATCAGCTTCTTTCTACCTTGTCACTTTATCTAGGAATTATAAAGTTTCTCTTCACTTATTCAAAACTTAGTCCAAAACTGGTGGATTTCAATGTAATAGTTCTAAACTCTTGTATTTTTTGCCAATTTAGAAATTGGCAAAACAAGAAAGAAAAAAAAAAAAACAAAACAAAAAATAAGACTTGCTGATGAATACAGAAAAGACTAAGAGCTATTCAAATGGGATATTTTTTTTTGTCCAAAGAGCTGACAGATGAAATATCTAGTGTATTATTGAAAACATTATCATTCTGGAAAAAAAAATTAACATGTCAATCAACAAACATAATTTAAACTGGGTTAATAGCCTTCACATAAGATAATACAGTGTGATGAGGCTGCACAGGTAGTGTAAACATGAATACAAGATCCAGCAAAACTGCTGAGGAAATTCCGGAGCAGTATGGCTGGTTAGGATGTAAAGCAATCAGAAATTTGCTCCCTAAGGCCAGCAGGCAGCAGCAATAATACAGCTACACTGTGGAATAGAAAAGTTCTATGAATCCACCAACAGCTTTCCTATCACCCATAGCTCACAGGKAAAGGAACATCTGAGGACAAAGAATCTGCAGCTTCATCCCCCACATGTCACACCAAGGGCTGSCTCACACATCCTGGAGCTGCTGTTACCTCACTGCCATTGACTCCAGCAAAGCTGCTTCCCGTGCCTGAGCTCTGCTGGGCAACCACCCTTCCTTTCAGCCATCACCAGCTCAGCAGCTCCTGGGACTATCTCTTGCTTGGTCGGTGTCAAAAAGAAAGCTTGAGCAACCTTTGGGTTCATGGTGAGCACCCAACTGTTTTGGGAAGAGCAGCTGCGGAAGCTATGCTGYTTGCATGTCTGCATCCCTCCAAAGGATGTTTGGTGCATCCAGGGATGCTGAAAGCCAAACTGAAAAGACGTGTTTTCCATATAAACATTCTTGCAGGATCTAGCCATGACTATGATTTGTCAAATAAATTATTTTTAAAACAAATAGTAACACTTAAAAAAAAGTACTAGTTGGATTTCTGTTCCCTGCTCCTTTTCACACAAACTCAGATAGAAGTTTAAGCACAAATTTACCAATTTAAAAAAGGTTCCCTCCTGACAAGGTTACACTGTTACAGAAGTCACACATCTAAAAGAGGACAGAAGCTACCGCAGAAAGCAGACAGTAACTTTCATGCTCAAACAAAAATAATTAAATACGAGATGATACATGCCTCATAACAATAGGAAATTACCTGAACAGCTCCTTGAAAACTAATTAAACCAATCTCTTACTTCCAAGACTTAGAAAGAAACTAATATAACCTCTATAAATGACATGTAATTAAAACTTTAGACAGCCATTCATGTAAAAATCATATCATGAACCYGGAGAAAATAATCATAATCTAAATATTGTCAATTCCAATTAGGGAGATCAAGAGTGAGATCTCTGTTTCTGAGTGGGTGTTTGATTATGCAGGTTACATGTGGGAAAGGGGTTAGGCCACTTTACAAGTTCACATCCTTGTAAAGAAACTATGCCAAAAAATTTACACAGATAGAATCAAAGTTGACAGAACTTATTACAGCTCCATTCCCCAAAATTAATATATTTTCCTCATTTTAATTATYCAGATACATATCTTAAATCAGAACCACACCCAAGCCCTCATTTCCAGCAGTGCCTCCTCGGGCTGGGGTTGGCAGGACTGGATCCAATGCCTGCTTCCAGGCTCTCTGCTCAGCTCCTGTGCCAACCACCATCACCAGGGGGAAAAGGAGATACTTGCACATGTGCCTGCTTGCATGACCAGATAACACAGACACAGAGAAATACTGAATCTCTTATTTTATGCTGTGCCAAAAATTGGGGAACAGGTGCACTGATGTGAGCTGATTGTATCCCACTGTACTTCTAGTGAATTAATCATTGCTCTCTCTTTTTTCTTATATTTTTAGACTAAGTTTCTGGTGCCAAGTCTTTTTTTTTTTTTTCTGCTTTAGCTTGCTATATAGCTATGGTTTCTAATAATTTTCAAATCTGAAATAAGGAACTCTCAGCACACAACCTTCATTCCTGCCCCATCCTTTCCYTTATGCTGACATAGTTGTTTCTAGGGACACCCAGGAACTGGCTCAAGAAACTGAAATTCAATTTAAAATAGCACAGAAAAAATAGATAAAAGAAGAGGAATATTTTAATTTGAACTTGCCCCCTAACTATTTTCCTATTTTAAAAAAGATTTGTATCAAAACAACTACAGAAGCACATGTGGGTCAGGAAAAATGAGCTGAGAACAGAAACCCTCTAATCATCATTGCTCAAATGGAAGAATATGAAACTGCACTGTTGAACTGTACCAAGCATTTATTCAGCCAGTTAAAGAAGCAATACAGAGCTTGGGARGGAAGGTTAAAGTCCTGTTTGCCATTAACCACAAAGCGGTGGTGGTTGAGTGTGCCAGTGGTGTTTGAAATGTATTCATTAAACAAAGGAACTGCAGGAACTGTAAGTACATTTCAAATAATTACTAATTTTAATGCTATTCTCTTGCAGAATTTTTAATGCTTACGATGAATTTATTTGGTTTAATGACTGCAGCAGGCTATTTTACTTCACAGTTTTATTAATTATATGTTCTTGCTACAATGCAGTARCAACTATTTTTTGCAGGCTTTTCTTCCCCCTTAAAAAAATTTATTATTACATGATAGAATTACCCACCTGAAACTAACTCACTTTTGTGGGAGAAAATTTGMATTAAATTGTACTTCAAGATGAGAACACAATCTATCCTTAAAAGGATGAAAATACTTATATGGGAAACTTCTGGCAGAGAATAGTTTTCCTAGAAAATCCTAAACTGCTAAGCAGATCTTTTGCTGTTTTCTTGATTTTTCCACAATTCTTCAAGATTAATTGTCAGTAAAAAAATACAATCAAATCAAATACCTGGACACCTTATTTTATAGTTAGTTCACAATTTGCTCAAAACTCTCAGAGCTTGGCTCTATTAGAACAGCACATTTAGGATTTTTACACAGCACTATTCATCAATAATTAGTTAGCTGTTTAGATCTTATTTTTCAAAATGTAAATTTATAGTCCACTACACTTTGAAATACCTAATATCCTCCTAGGACACCTCATAGTAGAGTTAGAACCCAAAGCAGAAACAAAGAAATGTTTTATGGGCTCCATAAATATTTTAATTACTTCAGAATAGAGAAAAAATAATTTTCAGAAAACATGGAAAGCAYAATTTGAAAGGTTCCTGTATCCAATTAATTTCGTTGCAACACCAAATCCCTAATATAAAAATCTAGTGAATTTTTTAAAATTAATGGTATTCAGATACCTTGAAATTCTCTCAATGACTAAAACAGTAGCTAAAATTATCCGACATTTAGGAACCCCTAGGTTAATTTTGTTAAAAGGAGGAATTTCTATTTTTCAGAATATATTGTTCCAAACAGCCAGATTTATGAAGAATTAATGAAAAATCAGCAGAATAAGAACAAATACTCTCTTTGAGCACCTTTTCTTAAACTGGCCTTCCACTCATTCCCCTGTTCTGTTTCTGACCTCTTCCTTATGTCTGTCTGCATCTTTTCTCATTTGCTGCTTTTCCTTTGCTAACATATCTAATTGTGAAACAATCCCCTGGAATCTGGATTTATGACTGGCTTAGCTGTCACTGGGTATTGTCATTTGGCCCAAATCTCAGCTTTCCTCTCTTTTTAAATGTCTGCCAATATCCATAGGTTGGTTTTGATGGTGTTRATGACTTCCAGTTTAACAGGAGGATGGTGAAGGTTCATAAAATTTTCATTTTGACTCTAAGTTCCTATTCAGCTAGTTCCAGCTCTCATAAAGGGTAGTGCCCTGTCTTTATTCAGACAAGTAACAAATCACACTTCCTTCTCTGTTTATTAAATCTACAAGGATGTGAGATAGGAATCCAAAGCTGTCTTAGAGTTTCATATTGTCATGTATCACAGCAACTTCAAAGTGCTTGGGTTTAGAAAGCAGCTTCTATTCTCATCTAGGAGCAGACAGGCAGGAAGAAGGTATTGCTTGGGGTCTGATTTTTTGCTACTGTTGCTTGGAATTGGAAAACTTATGTCACAGCTTTTTTCTGCAATATGGCTAAGCCTAAAGACTTAATCTAATATTACATCCCAAATTATATTATAAATATTATTTGATTTGTTATTTTTGGAGCCTGTATGCCAATGTTGGTTTTCATTCCAGATTACATCTAAAATAAGAAAGAGAAAAAGGCAGACAGATTTCCTAACAAGCCATATCCRTTTATCATCAGTTGCCAAGAATCTGTACAGTAGCTTAAAGAGATGGAGTGGGGCTTTTTCCTATGGCTTAGGAGTCCAGACCAATGGATCATCTTATGAAACTGAGAATGCACAGTTTCATAATTTGTAAAATTTCTCTCTTGGAAATAAAACTTTGTCTTAAATTTATTTAATGCTAAACACAACACACAATGATTTTTGAGACTAAAATCCTTAAAGAGACATTCATAAAATAATGCAACCAGAAATTGTTTCCGTATCTGTAAACTTCCTTCTCCATTCACACAGATCACAATCTATCAGCCACAAGGTCTGATTTGTTTGTATCTCCTGAAGACTACAAGAGATAGACCAAGAGAGAGCCTTTCCTGCACCATGATCAGCCACATATCATTAATCAACCACAAATTAGAAGTCATTACTGATGCTTATGTATATAATATTCCTGAGAAATATCTACAAAACAATTGTTTCTATAGGAGTTTTGTAAATATGAGCCCAAAATAATACAAAGTATTATCAGTTTATTAACACAATGCAACCAGTGACTCAACAAATCCTTCACCACAAAAACCTGCAGGTTAAAAGATCTGAATATAGGTCAGCAGTTGTTCTGGTATTTTTCAGTAACTGAACCATTTTTCTAACTTTATCCAAATAGAGAGGAACCATAAAGAGAAAAGAAYTTTTCTTTCTGGCAGTGTAATCACATTTAAATCCCAGTCAGTACCAAAGATAATCAAAGGARCAGGCTTCATTACAAATATTAACTGTAATTTTAAGTACCTTGCAATAAAATCAGCAGTTAACTTTCACAATCTTTCAGATGATGGCTATGACACTGGAAAACGTGATGTACCTGCAGAGGCAATAGCTAAACCTAAAGCTATTTAAATAACTGCATTTAAGGGCTTTCTGAAACTGTTACATTGAATTTGATGAAAAAAAACCCCTAAAAATTATTTTCTCCATAGTCAGTTGAGCCTAGAATAACCATAAGATTAAAAAACCCATCCATTCTATCAAATTTATTCAAGTGTTGTCAGAGATGACATACAGGAAACAAAGTAAGATAAATATTAATACCTAAGCAATGCCTCTAGAAGCAAGTAGATTGCATGAGGAGATGTAAGTTTACCAAAAGGATTGAGCARTTGTCCCTTGTCTCTCTCATGTTCTGAGGGTATTTAAATCTCCCCTAATTGAAGTGCTCATTTATTCTGGCTCTTAAGTTGCTCCTATTCCCTCAGTCTGCTTGAATTTTAACTCACCAACACAGCTTTAATTAACATTTATAGAATTTTTTACTGGTTTTACATGTATATGTGTTTGCACCCCTGAAAACATACTTGTGATGAACCATAGCTTTATTTGCTCAAAATTTTGCATCTAGATGCTTTAAGTTCTGCAGCCAAAATTACAGGATAAAAGTGAATATCTGCAAGTCCATATTCAAGATGTGGAACTGGCTAACCAGCTAGAGATATCTTAGCTTTTGGGGTTCTTTTAAAGTAATATTTCACTTACCATTTGCAAAATAAGATAGCAACCTCTTCCCCAAGATTCACCCATGGAAATATTTTTTTTTTTTCTGTAGCTGAGTCACAACCATTCACTGAAGCATAGAAGTCCTCTTAGTGAGGAATTATTTTAGATGGGATATGCTTTGACCTCCAGCATAACAGATAAGTGAAGTTTGCAAAATACCTCAGAAAAAGTAGCTTAAAACAATGCTTTTTCTGTGAGTCCAACACACACACCTGACAATCACAGATGCCATGCACATGCTGCTGATGCTGCTGGGCTGCTATCCTGATTGTCAAGATCCTTGGKAGATACTACACAAGTGATGGATCTCTAGACAGATAATGTAGTAAATGAAGAAAGCATAATCTGATTCAGACTTTGGGCCCTGAATTTTCAGGCTTTTCACAAAAATTTGATTTAGGTGTAGGATTCCCAAAGTATCTGCCATCTTTTTTTTTAAAAAGCGAAGTTATCAGCATGCCTGATGTACCTGAAAATACATCCATGTATGTCCACAGGTGAGACATAATTAATCCAGAAGAACTTCCATTAATAATAAGTATTTGGAGACAGTTCTAATAGATATAAAAATGGTGTGATGAAGTCCTCTCTTAAYTGAGGCTCACGATAAACTCTTGACTTTCATTATAAAATATGCAACTGCAAACAAATCAGAATGTCTCCTGGTCTCCCTTTCTGGGGTACTTTTGAGCCATAAAATTACTGCCCAAGTTGTTTAATAATGACAGACAACAGCTGTGGGACTGAGATGATACAAAAGATACACAGGTCATTTCAAGCAAATCAACCTTCTCWACAAACTTAGAGGAGAAATTCATAAGGCATATACTAAATGCAAAATTATAATTCCAGACAGCAATACTCAGCTAGAAAAACTGTTCCAGACTGAGGAGACCTACTTTTACGCTTTCTTTAATATTGATCATCTTGACATGATTAAAAAAATAGTCTTTAGACTTTTTTACTTGTGTGTCACTGTAGTCTGTTTTGATGCTCCACTCACTGAGTTTTAAGGGCTTCACTGTGTTTGAATCCATTGGTTTCACTTCTGAAAGGATCAGAGGAGAGAAAGCCAAACACAGAAGATGGATTTTCACTTTGTTCTTTTTATTTCCAGTAAATACTATTTCCAGTAAAAAAAATAGCATAAATAAAATGTGCCAGGCCCAATCCCTTTGAAGTTCTTACAGGAAGGTGATGCACACCCTCACAAACTCTCATATCCCCCACAGAATAGGGAGCYCAAGTTAAAAAGGGGAGCTCTGGGCTGGGTACCTTAATACCACATCTMTCCTTGGCTTCCAATACATACCTATGAGGCTGTAGATGGTCAGGGAGTCTAAAGCTGCTCTAAGCTATGCCTGCAACTCAGAAACTGCAGAAGTGACATGAACTGTTTCTCTCCTTCCCAGCCATGCCAATGATTTCTCTATTGCAGGCTTATTCTTTCTGGCACTCAGTGAAGAATCCCAGGCACTCAAACACCTCATATTGTAAAGGAGGAGAGACATTGTTATCCCTTGTAGAATCATCAGGCAACAACAGCTTAAAGATTCCAGGTAGGCTGTCCCCATTGCTTTCTGGAGTGACACAGAAGGAGGCTCACTCTTAGGAACACTACTTCTGAAATGAACATTGTGCACTTACGAATGAGATCAGTAGAGAATAGAACTAATGAGAGAAACTTCCACATTAAGTTTGATTTTTATTTGCCAGTGGAAATTATTGTTCCAACACAAATTAAGAATATTCTCAGGATTACCAACAATGAAGATGAAAAATGATACTGTCAGCTCTACCATTTTAAATGCTGAAGATGTGAGGACCAGCCTTGAATTAAATTTCACTCAGTGGAGTCAGAATAAAGAGTAGAGCGCTACAGGATGTTCCTATCTTTTTCTCCTCTGCAGTCAAGTGTGTTTGAGCTACCAATACTGCTGAAGGTTTTAGCAAGAGACTCCAACTATAAACCAGCTTTGGAGAAAAAATAATCTTTGAAAGGAATTCTCCTCCATATTGTCATACTCATTCATTTAATAGCCCACATCCATGTTATATAGCCTCTCTCTAAATTCCTCAAATTTCCATTTAAAATAATAAGGAGATACCATTCTGCTTTTGTATTCACAGCTAAGAATATCAAAGTATTTATTTTCCTTTTTATTTTTGTAAACCATTTGGAGCAACGGAAATGAAGCCTCATCTATGTACTTGTTTAGCAAGTATAAAGTCCTTCATTTGGGCAATGTTACTGAACAGCTACCATGAACTCTAAAATAGTTGGGAGCTAATTGATTCCTAGAAGGGCAATGAAAGTAGAGCAGAT
>NW_026623262.1:1765173-1771155 GCF_030028575.1 Malurus melanocephalus
CAGTTGTTGCTGATGCAAATGAAACTGTTACAGCAAAGCATCTGGGGAGGACACTGTAGATGTTTACATTTTCCCAGCATGCTTACATTGTTTCTTCCAAATTTTCCAGGCAAAGCTCACCTGGTTTTGCTCAAGGCCTGGAATGCAGTGAATTGTGTACAGCACCTAATATTTATTCATGCCTTTGTCAAGAACATCTTTGCAGCTCCTGCCGAAGTCTGTCATTGAATGTGTTTGTTCAGCTGCGTGGCAAAACATAATACGCAGTCATCATTTTTACTTCGTCACCTACTCAATATTTTTCTTCTCTGATTAAATTAACTCATAAATTCTGTGCTTTTCATGCCAGAAAAAAATCTTACTACATCCATTCAACTAATACCCATTTGTACATGTTTATGTTCTTGAACATTTAGCTACTTCAATAATTAGTTCTGAAACAAWGGCAAAGTGAAATGCTTTAATTTACTGGGGWCTCTAGAAACTCTAATCACAATTCCAAAGATTACATATTCAGGCGAAACTTTCTGCTGAGCTATATTTCATCATTACTCACTATCAACTGTAGAAAGATGCACAGGAATGGAGAAAACACAAGGATAGTAAAGGACTTGGTTAGAAAATGTTTAMCAACTCTCTGCATTTCCATAGGAAGAGATTAACTACTGGAGAAGACTGACTGCAGCACAGGTGATGAAGAATAGTGTTCGATGGTGAGAGTAAAACCAGAGCACATGAGGGAACCTTGCCTGACACTGCAGCTTCCAGCACAGTGTGCATCACCTTAGATGCTGCTGCTGCCTATGGGAGGTAAAGCACAGATATTCTCTTGGACTGCAAAGAGATCTCCTGCCCTGGATGGCACAGAAACCACAGCTTGCAGACATTTGACTTTGTGTCTGGGAATCAGTGGAAAATAAGATTCCCTTGGGAGGAAAATAAGATTCCCCTGCCCTCTCTCTAGCTGGGTTTAATTTAAGAAGTGTTCCCCTTAAACCCACTCTTAAACATTTTCAGTGATGAAGACTCCACAGCCTTCTCAAAAAAATCAGTTTTGCCATTTTCTGAGTCAGAAAGCTGTTTCCCAAGTCTAGTATGAATTTGCCAGTGCAAATCTGTTTTATCTACCACAGAAAACAAATAATTCCCGTAAAAGGCTGCTGTAAATAAAATCAAAGGCTGTTCTCATGGCCCATCAGTCTTCCTTATTCTAGAGAAAGAAATACAATACACTTCTTCCAATTTTTCATACATGTCATGTTGTTGTGACCTGGTTTTTCTCCCCTGGATTCTAACTACCTTTATGTCCTTCTAGGACTGTGGTGCCCCAAAACCTGACAAATACACAGGCTCAGACCTTCAACAGTGCTGAGATGGTTGTTCAAGACAATCTCATGCAACATGATGTCAAACAGTCAAGAATACCCATGACCTGTCATTTTCCCACTTTACTTGTAMCCTGTTACTCTCTTTTAAGAGGAAGTAAAATCAATTTGACACGATTACTTACTGATGAATTCGTATTCATCACGTGGATGAATTTCACAAATTCATATTGGCTGCTACTTATTTCCTTCTYATCTTTTGGGGCTTAAAAATTCATTATGAATTATGGAAAAAATTTTGGACAAATAGGCACCCAGAATTCTTTTTCTCTTACTCTCCCTTTCTGAAAGAATYGGTGCCACATTCAATTTCTAAAAGTTTTTATCAAAACTCAAAAAATTGGAAAACAGTGTCTAGGAAAAAAACCAAAACATAAAACTCAACCYTTTTGGAAGGCTGCTTCACCTTCAGCTGTTCCCTTTTAACTTTAAGCATCAACCAAGAATTTCCTGACCAATGCCTTTACCAACAGTTTGAGAGTTAAAGCACATAATCTTCAGGGCCTTAGAAGATCCTTTCACTTAATTRTCAAAATTATCCTTTGCTTGAACTTCCCGATTCAAGGTTCTGTAGGAGACCCTAGCTGTCTTCTTTATCACCATGCACAAGCTTCGAGCTCCATCTTGCAGCACATGATATCCTTCCTTGCCTTCAATCTGCTTCTCCTTCCTGAAGAATCTATATCCTTCATAACCTTTATATTAATATTCCAGCCATATGAATTCTCCCACCAAATATCTTTTATTCCAATTTAACAGTGCTTACAATCAATTATTAAGATTTTTTGTTTTCCTTGTTTATTTTTCATCTCTTTCAGTATGATTATTAATAATAGTCATGACCTGTTCAGTTTTTTGTTCTTATGAGTTTATTAGGAACAAACATCTATTCATGTGGTTTTTTTACTCTCACACAAATTGGTGGTGATTATTTCAGTGYATGGAATTTTGCTAKATCACTCTTTAGCTCTTAGAACCATTCTTTCCAGACTAGCAGATGACWGTTGAAAGATTTTTTTTCTTCTWTTACTSTCAGCTCAATATTTGCCCAGCAACTTACAGAACATCACCAACAGTCAAGGTAAACTAACATCCTGCTGGTGTCATAGGCATAGCTGCACATTCATTTTAAGGCTGTGGCTTGACTGTCAAGTATGGGGATTTATGGGAGTTCCACCTGAGTTTTTCATCCCCACATCTCTGTCCCTATTTTGCAGATCACTTTATCGRCCCAGCATTGCTTCCAGCAGTATCTCTGTGACGAGCGAATGATGCAACAGAACAGACCAAGAAGGTAGATGAGTTGCAGAAATAGTGATATTTTGACCCAGATTTCTGGAAAGCAGCCTGTCTTTAGGGACATTCAAGAGATGTTACCACTGTCCTGAAGATGATGGGACTTACGTGCCATTAACAAATTTCCCTTTTTGGCAAAGTGTCTGCCTGTCCATGAATCTCACAGCTCTTGATGGTTTCAGCTTTTCCCCCATTATCACGGAGACAATCTTGTTGTGGTCAGAGCAGGCTTGTTTTCAGTGTTAGCAGGTGGCTGCCATGGGGTCTGACGCTTTGCCTACAAAATGCAAGAGACTGGACATTCCCTCCTTCAGTACTAGACAACATCTAATCTCGTCTACATTATCTATTTGTCTATTTTTCTAGTTTCTTCAGTGGTGACTGTATGTATCCTGTTTTATGATAACAGATGCATCTCTATCTGACCACTTGCAGYTCTTTTCCCTGCTTCATAAGAGGTTTAAGTAGCAGCCACAATCCAAACCAGATGTCCCTTCCTACCCAGGCTTCTCTGGAAGAGAATGTAGGTCACAATCCCTACAAATCTAAGGCAGGACCTGAGTGAAGGCATACGGGATCAGGTCCTCATCTGGGCACAACATTCAGTTTCCTAACAGCTTGCACAAACCAGGATGTTATATGGGTAAAGATTTACATTTTTTGCTGCACCTCACCAAAGCAGAGTGGAAAACTTGTAGTTTCAGGGTGGGAGAGAAAAGGGGCAGGAAGAGCAAGACAGAGGCAGCTTTGAACCATATATGTGCCTCTGTGGGACGCTTCCAGAGACCAAATGACTAAATTATGGTGCACCCTGATGAGTTAATTGGCCGTCCCAAAGTCAACAGCAACTGAAAGTCCCTGTTTCCAGGCAATCGAAACACTCCCTCCAATCTCAACACTGCCCCATGCCCGTCAGAAACTTTTTCCTCAGTTACTGAGCAGGAGGAATGTTACCCTACCAAGATTTTTTAAACTGATCCTTAGACCTCTGTAGCTAGAGTGCAGGAACCACAGCCGAGGCATGAATATGTCACTTTTTCCCACAGCAGGCTAGGCTCCTCTTTGCCAAAGACGGAATAGTCTTTTTTTAATCATATTACCTGAATATGGCTATCACCTGGGCAAAATGCTGACTGACCACATACCCACCACCTGAGCAGCCCTCCTGACATGTGGCAGACATGCTTTCAGTCACCAGTCAATATCTGGAGGTGACTGTTCAGCTACAGAGACAGGGCAGAAAAACTAATGGGAGAAGAGCAGGTCCTCAGTCATTATCCCTTTGAAGTTTTATTACAGCAGGACTTCCTTCTGAATGTTTGAGTGGCTGCAGCAGGAGTACAGCACTGTCAGACTCCCTCTGATGAACTTTTACATGCAGGCTTGGGAAAARCCTCTCTTCTCCAGAACACATCAGGATCTGCTAAACTCCCCAAGACTCGCCTCTGCTGAGTGTTGCACTTACTGGGGAAGGAAGCCTTTTGTTACAGGTTTTACAGCATTTATTTGCTTTGGGTTTTGTTTTGTTTTCAAAGAAAGCAAAATAAAATGAATKTAACAAGTAGGTTTCAGAATCTTTTACAAGATAAATTGATAGGTTTTGTGCAGTGCTTCTCATGTTTTTACACACAATTTAAATTACCCTGTTAGTTCACAGTGGTGGAAAATCTGGTGAATGCATATGGAATCTTTAACTTGCCTTTGCAACTATTTCAAGCATTTAGGAATCCATCAACCAGGAAAGAGAAAACCATGTTGCAACTACCATCTGGGTATTAAATGTGATCTTGTCAAAGGAAAAGAGAATTAACAWTTTTTTACATTCCTTGTGGATTGCAATTTTTTCTTTTAGAATATGAGTTATTTCTAGCCATATTTTGTTTTTAAAAACTCATTACAAGGCAAGGRAACATCCAGGTTACTAAAGAACCTCACCAGTTTTACAGTCTTCTCCAATGATTACCTAATACATTTGTCTCATCTGCTTTCCTTGTTGTGTGAAAACACACTGAGGAAATGTGTAAATGTAGCGAATTGTTCCCAACTCTTTTATTCACCTTTCAGCAKGCTAGTTCCTTCCCTTGGCATTGATATCATTATGCATTTGTCAAAGACGGACTGTCACTTTAGAGCTTCTATTATGTGCAAGATTTGGCAGCACATTTTACCTTTGGGATTTGCTTATATCCTTTGCATGTTACTGTACTGCTTTGGCATTCAGCAAATTCAGTACACCCACTTCTTTGATGTTCATTCCAGCCCCTAAATGTGGAAACAATGACTGAAATTTTGGATCAAAGCATCCCATAGATGGCAAGCAACATAATTTTGTGATAATGTACAAGAACAGAAAGAAATCCCRTAGCTAGAATCTAAGCCTGTAACTGTTCTACAATTTCTGTACTCTAGCATTCAAGAAAAGGAAAAWGAAGGAGAATAAAGAGCAYAGAGGCTCAATTCATACCAACGGGMAATTTCTGAATAWAATTAAAAGAAAACTCTTTTTTGTTTCTATCATAGGAAGATTCTCATAGAAGCATAAGAATTCACATTTTAAGAAGAGAATTGAATGAGGAATGACAATATCTGCCTCATATTTGTYCTAGAATTGAGGAAAAGAACAACCTTCCCATTTTTTACTGTTTCCTGAAAAACAGCAGCAAACATAAATACAGCAGCCAATTAAGTTAAATGCAAAATTTCATCTGTAATTTGACTCACTTACAATGAGTCAATCTCAATTCATCTTTCTCACCGCTCATGTTTGCAGATAAAGGTGCGCAGAACAACTAAAATATTTGGGTTTACCGCTATTTCATTTTACAGGAACCCAGATTAAGTTAGATTAAAATAAGTAAAACCTATTATAAAAYACGCGATGTCTTTTTGTTTGTGGCAAGGGCATATGCAAGTGCTGGGACAGCTCCTGGGGGTGTTGCAGTATTTAATGGGCACAGGGGCTTTGCCGTGGGGGCTGCAGCAGTGGCACGGCCGGTGACCCCAAACCCACAGGTGCGGGTGGCTGTCCCTGCCCGCCTTCTCCAGCCGGGCTTCCACAGGGCAGCTTTTCCATAGTGCAGCTTTTCCATAGGGCAGCTTTTCCCCAGGGCAGCTTTTCCATAGTGCAGCTTTTCCACAGGGCAGCTTTTCCCCAGGGCAGCTTTTCCCCAGACGGATTTCCTGCCAGCCGTGTACAACAGTGCCATCCTGTGGCACCTCCCCCTACTCACATCCGGACAGCGCCTCGCAACCCCACAAAATCACTATTTAAAATAAAATAAATTAAATTACCAATTACCAT
>NW_026623262.1:1771250-1826053 GCF_030028575.1 Malurus melanocephalus
ATTGTATCCATGGGCAGATTTTAGCCGTACAAACCAGCATCCTTTTCTGTGTTTGGGGGCTGTGCATGGGTTGGGGCAGTGYCCGTGGAGAGGACAGCACTGAGCTCCAGGCTGTGAGCATTCTCGAGCATGCAGAGCTGCACAAGGCTGGCACTACATCATGCCTTACCTRAAGCATGTATTCCCCACTGAAGCAAAACTCTGACTAATCTTGGCATCAATTGCCATTTAGGGCTTCTGKTTTAATCCCACCCCTCCTCCTTTATGGCACTTTCTTTCAGGTTATAGCAACAGCTGTACTTTGCACTAAGGTAACACTCTTGATCGCTGCATTTAAAAATCTAATATTCATGTGCAAATAAATACCCCCCAGACCAACATTTATGTATGCATTCCATATGAAGCTACACAGAATAAAGGATTGCCACAGYAGTTCATTCACATAAGAGTATAAAATACGCCCATTTTTTAAAAAAATTATATGAAGATGCACAATAGAATTCCTGCATTTGATAATTCTCAGCCTTKCAGTTTCCTTGTTTTGATGTAAACTACCAAAGGCCTTTAAGTATTTATTTCCAATGAGATAACTGCTGAGAGATGTGCTTATAATCTTAATTTCTTTAAGGATGTATAGACTAAAACTCAGAAAGTCTCAGTGACTTGCTTATGATCACATCACAAAGCACTGATACAGCCAAGGAACAGATTATACAGAATGGATCTTTATCCTCCAATCCAGGCTACTAGCCCATAGTAGGGAGTGTTTTTTTTTTTTTATATTCTAAGCAAAAATATACAACCCCGCTATTTTAAATGCAAGAAAAGCCACAGACTCTTTCAGAAAAAAAAGGCTGCAAATGGTTAAAGYTTCAAGACTGAGGTAGTATCTGCTCAGGGAAATAATCGCATCAAACTTTTGCCTACAATGTCTATCAAGGAAACAAACCCCATCCCCATTTGATGAGTCCAGATGCTCTGCACGGTTTGTGCCAATGATAAGCAGAATGGATTTGCTCATTCAGGCCCTGCCCAGCAGATCCTGTTGCAGGAGTCAGCCTTGTGAGCAACACTTTGGAGGTACATAGGCATAGCTCCTTGCTTGAAGCTGAAACCATGTTCAACATCATCTTGAAAAGGAGTTTAATGATAAATGAACATGAATATTTTAGTGCCTTCTCTAGAGAAAGTGGGATATTTCAGAGCCCAGAAACCAGCAAGATGTGCTTAGGCAGGCAAGCTCTCCTCACATCACATTCCACCTCTCCATCTCCTCCAGTGCAGGGGGAGGGCCATCTCAGCATCCATGGAAGAACATTTTGGCACTTTCTACTTTCCTCTCCTCACCCTTTGCTCTCCTTTCCTGGTCCCCAATGCCCATGTGCCATCCCTGGTTGGCCTCCCCCCAGTGGTTCCCCTCTGCAGGGTTCACCCAGCATACAGGCTCCCTACCAGCCTGAGGAGCAGGAGACCAGCACTGGGAACCCACAGGGGCTCCTCACCACAGCCCTGAGTCCAGAAACATTTTGGTGACTTTGAGTGGGTTTTGCAGTGCAGTAAGGAGATTGTCCAYGGTGGTCTGTGTATGTTTGCTTATAACCTTCAGATAACCATGTACTTGAATCGATTCCCTAATCTAACATTGCATTACATTTCTTGAGGATACTTCACACTTACATACAGTGGTTTGATGGGATCATGCACAATAAACCTGTCTGACCAAACCCAGATTTTGGAACACAGCAGGAAAACTTGTTTTACATGGTCGATTGGTCATTTTTTGTATCTCAGAACTTATCAGACTATCCATAATAAAACATAAATTCTGTAAAGTCATAGCAGGTTTTTTGATTTACTGACAGTTTCTGGTTAGAGTTTTCACAAAAATATTTTGCTCTAAGACAGTGTATTAGGCGTATTCTTAAAGGTAAATAACTGCAGCCAATAAAAGTTCAGCCTGTAAAGGGTCCCATCTTCTAGGAGTTTTCTGCACYGAGAATTACTACCAGCATAATCATGGCTCCCTGCACACTAATATTTCCTCTGATACAGTATGATCAATGTTGTGGAAAAACATTTATTATATTTCTTCTAGCTACTTAAAGGCATTACTGAATTATGAGCATCGCAAAACGAATCCACTGTGCATTTTTTCTTTATGTGACGTTTTTACAATCTTCATTTTCTGCTTTGCAGCCACTGAGCTATAGTGATCACAGTATGCACCCTCTTACAACTGACACAGGGGCCAGGAACTCCTTTCTGCTTTATTACATTTGAAATGCACTTCATATGACAACATTCATTCTCATTCTGCATTGGACCCTTATTTAAACAGAGAAGCCATTTTTACTGGACCYGTACTTAAAGGGAGAAATTATGAAAGAAATTAAAATGAGGGATGAGGGTTTAAACAGCTGTTTCAAGTATGGGTAGTTAACAGAGGTGACAAAGTTTTGACTCAAAAGRGAAAAAAATGGACAAGGAGGTATCAATGCTTCCTTTAAGCTGTTTTTAAAATGCTAATAATTGCAAGGATTGCATGATTTTGRGACACACTGGGGATATTTTTACTTCACCGGAACAAGAAATAAATGAGTAAGGAAGGAATAAATGAAAGCTGAGTCAGGARTAAGATTCAGCTGCATAGGATAAAAACTTGCATCTAATGGCTAGCACTGACAGCAGTTGTAGACTCATTAAAACCTTGTGGTAGGAAGTCAGTTAAAATAAGATGGAAAGAGAAGCAGGTTCATTGAAATTATATTTTCCTTTGGTAGAAGAAAATAGAACGTAACTATTTGGAAAATATGCCYAATAATTCATATGTAAATGTATTATTCTCTACAGGGATGAAAGAATTACTCTTTCTTCCTGCCTTCGATTCAGTGATTCATCCCTATCAAAGTATAAATAGAAAGAGAGAGTGAGGCAAGAGAGAAATGTATAAGTTTGAGCACTTGAACTTGTGATTWATGGCCTAGAGCTACAGCCAACTTTATTACAAAAATGAGTTCACCTATTATAACCTTACCCCGGGTTCTCTGGAGATGGGAGGAGGTTGAGCAGCATTAAAATATCAAGAGGTGTCCACAAACAATTCCAGTGTCATTCTCACTTCCCTTTCCTCTCTTGCCCTTAATGCATACATATCATCTGTTGCCTCCTTTCCTGCTCCTTGATATAGGGAGATCATGGTACTTCTCCCTATCTTCCTGTGGGAATTGGCCATGGCCTCTCATTTGTCATCAGCTCAGACTGAAAGGTTCCTCTCCTATTTTTCTTTCCTCTTGTCTGAAGGACAGTGCAATTCTGAGAGTGACCCCTTTGATAACCCTTGAAATTTGCTAATGATGTTTTTTTTGCACACTGCAGCTGATGATGAACRTTTGACCACCATCATTGAAGCACTGCACAACACACCAAGTAGGCTTTGATTCTGTGAAGCTATTGCATCAATTTCCAGCAACTTTTTAAATAAATATAGATCTGTGCATGTTTCATGGACACTGAGTGTCCATTTGCATTAGCCCAGAATTCTGTCTTTAAATTGTCTRGTGATAATCCTACTTAAGATAAATTAATACTCTAATTGGCATTAGAAACACAATTTGGTTTCAAAAATGCTGCTAAAATAGTAGAGCCCACAACAGATGGTTAGCAATGGCAGTTGCATCCCTAGTTAAGGCCTAACATCCAGGAAATCTGAAGTCATCAACAGAGATGRCATTTCTTCAAGCACACAGAGATGCTGCAAGCATTCCTCCAAAGAACTTCACTGTCTGTCATCACAAAACTTCCTGTGGCACGAATGGAAGGGACACAGAGGGTCCTGCTGGCATCCGGGGGGAGTCTGCAAATTACAAAGGACTTGTGTGGGTAGTGTGAGGTGATCAACATCACAGCTACAGGACATGGCCTCTTCAAGTGCCTTAGGTGCTTTCTCTCCAAAATAGTAGTTACTTTGAGGGTATGCAAGAGATACAAGACTGGCTGTCAGCCAGGTTTTAAAGCATAAATAAGCCATGATCTTATTTGTGTACAGTCTTTACARGCGACAGTAGCGTGTATGAGTGACTGCTATATTTAGGAATGACAAGATGGGCATTATTAATAGCTTAATTGACATTAATGCAATTACCCCTATTCTTATTWCAGTTAGTAGAATTATACAGAAAGCACTGACTGAAGCCTCATTTTCCCTAGAGCTACCCAAGGATATGACATTTTCCACCACACCAAATCTAGTCTTTGACATTAGATACTTAGCTACAGAGCCATTCCAGTAAATCATTATAAATGCATTATAATAAAGATGTTATGAGCTATTGGATATTAACCCCCAGCCCCTGAAGAGAGATAAATACACTGGTTGCAGGATTTCTGCTTTTGTTTTGCAATGACAAAGAGTTTAGGTTACAGCTAGAGAATTTTAAAATGTTATGCTGACAATTAAAAACAGACTTCATCTTCTCTGGTCAGATCAAAGGTAAACGCACCCTCAATACAATAAAGAATATATTAACAGGATATGAAGAACCAATTTTTGGTCCATCAGAATCAAGCTTTTCACTTACAGATGTGCATTTGTGTGCATACTATTGTATACAACAGACACAGCTGTTGTATTTGCATATTCAAATATCTCCCTTTAAACATCTGATAGCTGTACCTTATCTCCAGGAATTTTGTTTCCTTTTAAAATTTTGTTTGTTGGTTACTCTTGGTCTCAGTATGGAAACACAAGATTTTCCAGGCTCAGGACTGCCTAATATTAAACTTTTTACAGGAGTCGTGAATCAAATAATTCTTCAGCATAAATGGAAACAGAGAAGTAGAAGCATCATGCCCATACATTAATTATACTGAAGTAGCCCATAGGAGTATTTAGGCACTGTGGTAGACTCTGGATGATGTAACAAAGCAATGGTGCATTGCTTTCTCCACAAAGAAATTGCATTGCAGTACAAGCAAGGTAAACACAGAACACTAATGAGTGAATGTCAGTCATTATGAAAACCATGAAAATAATTATAAARCAGAGCACATAAAAACCCAAACTGGAATCACAAAATTAATTTTCAAACCAAATATGTAGTTTTTCCAATAAAACATGTTAAAAAGAATATCCATATGGCTTCATGGTTTTCTGGGTTTAGTTTTTTCTAATCCGTTAAACACAATTGTTTGTGATTTTGTTGGATTGAGTCTAAAATCCTCTGTAATAAATACTGTAATATGTTATTATCWTTATATACATGAGTTTCTATGTCTGTATTAGCATGTGTACATGTTGCTATGCACAGGTTCCAAGTTTCAAAGCTTTCTTGTCTTCTCTTTTCTTATTACCACCTGACAGAAACCTGTAGGCACATAGATYATAAACTTTTAAAAGTCATATATCATTGTGGTGCATTCCATTTTTAGTGAGTCTTTCTTGGAGGTGACTGAGAATAAATTCAGCTTGAACTGGTCCCTGAAAGAGATGTGTCTGTGGTATAACTGACTGCTCAGCTGTGGGACTGTGTCAGCTTTCAGGCCAGGGTTCGTGTGCCTTATCTGTCCTGGCTCTGCTCCTGATCACAGCTCACCCTCCCTGAGAGAACAACTCCCAAATAAAGAATGAATTAAAAATGAAGCTTTAGCACCAACCAGGCACTTCTTATCTTGTAAAGTCTTAAGTCAGGTACTTCATTATACTTCAGCTCTTCTAAAACAAATGAAGATCTGGCATCCRGGAAAAACACTTCCTGGGAAGGTTTTATCTCTTTTAAAGCGAAACTCAAGACAAGGCTGTAGGATATAATTTACTGTTTTAATCGAATTCTCAGTTTGCAATATTGCATATTTCTTCAGGACAACATTTAAGTGTTTGCAAAGTCCCTCTATTTTTTACAGAAAACATTTACTTTTGATTACCRAATCATTAATCACTGAGGCTTATCAGCTCTGAGGGTAAAATAATCAGGACAGCAGTGGATGTCTTGCCTATTGATCTCTCCAAAGCAAAGCTGGAGGCCTACASAGAAGATCCCATGGACAATAAAAGGTGTGACAATTTCAGGAGAGGTGAAACTTTACTGTCTGTAGAAATATACAGATGACCTAATGGCCTTTTTCAGCCTTCAGGGCTAACACCCTTTAGATTCATAATATGCACAGAAGGTAGAGAGGGGAATATTTAAGTCTGTGTTATTTACGTCATTGTTTCACTTCATAGGGCAAAGAAAAAAAAGCAAAAATAATGCTAATCGGGTACTATCATAATTAGGTGAGATCCAGCATTATGAATCTTCATTCTCTTCTCAGAAGAGAGAACAGGAGCTTCTGYAGCATCAGGAGACTGCAGTTACTGGGCAGTCTGAACTTCCCYAYCCTGACTGATTTGTAAGGTGGATGTCTGAGGCTCAATTCATTGAATTAAAATCWAGCTTTGCAAGATACCTCTGGTWTGAAAGGTGTAACATAGYTCAGAAGACACAGATACATTTCTTRGCTCTGCTTCAGATATYGTGTGCAATGATTAGTATATGGAATTATTTTTGTAAGTAACTTGGCTYAAGAGAACAGGATTCTCCAGTCTTTGCCCAGATGATCTGTTGGCTCTGCCTCACAGTCGTTTTGAAAAAAGCTGCAGCAGCTAAAGAAATCACTACTCCAGAAATTATTGAAACTACAACCCACCCACTCTCWGAAGAATGTGTGGAGCCCGTTAAAGAGGCACAGAGGGGTGGTGTGTAAATTTCCCAGCTGCTGAAATTCATTGCCTTATATATTAATATCTTTTTTAAAAAGTTAATTAAAGTGAATATACCAGGCTGTGAACAATGGCAAATGATGGTTTTGATTCACAATCCCACTTGGCTGCAGAAGCAGAAGTTACTGCTCCTCTTTGGCAGTTACTCAGTCACTGCAGCCAAAATGGTGAAAGATGAGCAGCCTATAATCCAATTCTGGTTTTCAGGCTATAATCTAATACTAGTTTTCAGACAGCCATGGAGCTGTCATTACCAAATGTCTATGCAGTGAGTGACCAAATATTCTAGATAAAAGTGAAAGCTAACAGAGGTAAAAGGAAAGAGAAGCCACATAATGGATATATTTTAAGATTAGCCTGATGGTACCTTTTCAAGAGCAGAGAATGGAGGGAAATAAAGCATAAAAGCATGTCACCAGACCTGAGTATCAGCCACCAACAGCTGAAGACAAGCAAGTCCCAGGAATGACATCTAATGGATTTTGACAACAGCTGCATGGCTAAGATACAGCAGACCCACAAGCCAAAGCCAGCAGTGAAGAGGTTATTGGACACCACCTGCAGATTTATTCAGAATTTTGTTCAAGAAGGTCAAACCTTGCTGTTGTGGAAGCCATTSTGACAAGCTCAACTTTAAACACAAGCTGGAAAGGGGCAGAAGAAGTTCCTTTTCTGCAACTATCACAAAATAATAAGCATCCTTCCCCAGCTACGAAGATAAAGGACAGTTCCTGAACATCACCTCAGGGAACTCATACTTCTGAGGAGTGTTCAAGCTATCTGTGCTGTGAATTGCTTGACTGCAGMCTGTCCTACTGTTACTTTTGTTAATAGTCTCAGTCCTGTTTGAGGCTTCTCAGACTTACCATAATAAGACTACTAGATTAATGTACTTCTTTGTATACTAAAGAATAAACCTTACTGTGCATTTTCATAGGATTTCAAGCTTTTATGTATGGTATCACCAGCATGTATTGAATCAAAATTGTCCTTCTCAAAATAAGTAAAATGAGAAGTAGTACAGAGAGGAAAGGGCTACTTCTAACCACTACTGATTACATCAACTCCAGTTTTATCACTGTTCCCTGTTTGGTTTTTCAGGATGTCAAGGCATTGCTCCCACCCAACCCTTTATGAAATGACACCCTGCATCAGGCTTTTCTCACAAACAAAGTGACTTTCATACAAGCTCCCTTTCAACTTGAAAAGTAAAAAAAAATTTGTAGTTATTAATGATTCATTCTTGTGACTATCCATGGGTGAAGGGCATTTGCCTCACTCACATCTTTAATAGCAAGTAATTAATGAGGTGTTGGAAATTAACAACAATTAACAATGCCTGGGAACAACAGCAGAAGGAGTTTGATCCTCTTTAGATGAAGCTGAGAGAATTTGTTTCTCAGGCTTGTGCCTGCAAGGAGGGAGAGCTGGAGAGGGATTTTTATAGTGATCCTCCTCCTACATTAGCTTGTTGAAAGTCATGACAGGGATTTGTCAAATTGAAGAGAACAGGAAGGCCTGGGTCTCTGTGGTACAGGTATATCAATTCTAGCTGCCRCAAGGACTTGGAACCTGAAGTTCACAGCCTTCAAAAAGACAAACCAGAACTTTCTAAGTGGGRTCATAAACCTAAACTGTTTTCAGTAATTACATAATTTCTGTAGTAAATACAAATTCTGGTCTTCTATAGGCAAGTTTTCACGGTGACATCATGGTGGCAGAATAKCTGTGTGTCATTTGGAAGGCTAGATATGCTCGTGGAAGATGTGCCACAGGTCAGGCAATACAGCCATAATATTCTAGGAATATTCACTCCACTTCTCCTCCCCATTATTTTGCAAGAAAACCCACTATAATTGAACTGAAGAACATAACTGTGTCTGTTTACTCTTCCTCTAAATTTGAAAAACCAGCTGTGGAAACAGCTARGGCTGACCTTTTCCCTTACTGGAGAGCAAAAGAAGTATAGAAGTTGTTCAGGAACCTCTCCAAAACACACAAAACTTCTTCAGCCTTCCAGCTTGGAATCCTTCACTTTTAGCCTCTGGGATGTAATTTAAAGTGTTACCAATGCCCAAGAAAAATCCACACCTTACAGCAAAAAACAGGAAAAATTCTTCCATCAGAGTAAATGAAATGCAATAACATTTCAATATCTCAATTTAAATATTTAATTRAGAGTGTCTCATTTCCAAGAATAAAATTCTACAATGAAACTTAATGAAATGGTACATCTCACTCTGCCTCTCACTTTTGTCCAGGTAAAGAGAAAACTCTTTGACAAATAATGTTCTTGATGTAAAATAATCAATTTTCTCCTAGCATGAGTTCAGTCAATGATCCCAATTTACAAGTTATTTGTGTATTATCCCCAAATTTCCATMATTTTGAACATGGTGTTACTACTGCCATTTCTATAGTCAAATGGAGAATTTTAGAAAGGATAGGAAGAAATAATATCTCTTTTTGCACATGTTGAATGTTGAAGCTTTAAGACACTGGTTCCAGAAGTAATTTTTTCTCTTCTCTTTCTGTTTAGTGTGAGGCAAAGACTAGAGTTCATAATTCCACTTTCAAATGCAAATTCCATATTCAGGAAATACAACACAATGCACAACAACTGTTTTTTGCCTTTTTTTTTGACAGTGTGGAGCTGATTTCTTGCACTGTGGATCTGATGATGAGTAAAAGATAATGAATTCTCAGTATTATACTCACAAYTTTMTATTTCAATCAGGCACTACCAGGTTACACAATTTATTTTCTGTATTACTCAGATTTGTGATGGGAAAACCTTAAAGTTTTTGCAAATACTGTGGCAGGACAGAAATACAGAWAGCATGCACAGAATGCATATCCTGCAATACATGAAAATGGTAATTAAAAAAAAATAGTTTGTTTGTAGCACAAACTCAAACAAATTACRGTGGATGTTACGCTATCCTTTTTCTCCAGAGCCACATAATATGAAAAACACAAARTATGAAGTGAGTCACAGAACATAAAAATCAGACACCAGGTCTGCCCTACAGGATTCTTGTCTGTAAAGAATAAGATGGGGAAAGACTGGAGAATGTTTACAGAGATAAAGCAGGCACAAGAAACTTCAGAGGCTTCGTATGAGGTTAAGCCTCCACTTTCCATGTTAGCTGCTGTGTACAAATTTGTCATTGAGTGCACTGTGACTAAGTGATGGTAGCTCTATTTCATTTGTATCTACAGGCAAGGGTCAAACACCGTACGCCCAAACTGACAGCAGACAGCTTMAGCTGAGCAAACCAGGTAGAGAAGGAAATGCAATTCAACTGTTTTTAGCATCCCATTGGCTTTATTTGTATTTCTAGGCRTGACAGCATGCATGGTATTTATGGCTTGAAAGAATTTCCGTCTGTAAGTTTATCACCTTGTAAAAATCAGTCACAAAATGACTTAGATATACCAAAACCAACTTACCACAGGATGGACAGATTTTATTCTCACTTTATACACGAGAAAACCTATTAGCATGTTGTTATTTAAAGGTTTCATTATTAGAGCTCCGCTGTGCTTCAGAAAAGCCAAACTGCTTCAGCTCAGCAGGTCCAGACACTGCTTTGCTCTGCCTCTGAGGTCATATGCAGATGCCTATGGGAGAAAAAGAGGGGAGACATACTTCCCTCTCTGATTTTCCAACCTCTCCCTATTTTCAGCCTGGGGACATTCTAAAAGCAGAGACCATTCTTACACATTTACAAACAATCAATGAAACTTTCCACCCCCATTTTTAGCCACTGTAAACTGTAAGTATCTACAAAATGCTTTTCAACAACTTCCAAAGATCTGCTATCCATAGCATAAAGGATCCCCCATACTTTGGCTTCTGCTATAGACCATGACTCTATTTTCCTACTACTCTTATCAGAGTTTTCTAGTTGTATCACACAATGCCTGAGTGTGCAGTCTTCCTTCATGCAGCATTTCCACCGACTCCCAACAGTCAGGGGAGCTGAGTTGTTTRCCTTGAAAGTGTTACCAAACCATACCTCTATGACAGCGCTTTTCTGCAGAAGACTATTTATGAAGTTTTTACTGTAATCTACATTATTGGGATGAATAGAATCATAGAATGATTTTGGTTGAAAAAGACCTCTAAGATCACTGAGTCCAACCAAAAACCTGTGTGATCAGGAGCAACTGGCACTACAGGATTAGCTTTATTATCAACTGATGGGCTTTAATGCAAAGCTAAGTGCATTGATAGGTTTAAATAGAGCACCAAAAAACATATGATAGATCTCAATACATAGCAGAAGAAATTATGGATGAGAGTACATTGAATTAGACATATAAATATGTGACTYSRGAAGCAAATGCAAATAATATGAATRTAGACCTTGACTTTATAGAATCCTTTCTTCCTTTCCTTTATTTTAAAGAATCCAAAGCATCTATTTCCAGAGCAAGTATCCAAACAACGTCCTCCAGAACTCCCAGAGAAAATTACACTTCACCATGCCATATTGCCTTAAAAACTTAATGATGGGCAGAGCTCAGGTATAGATTATTAACAGTAAGGGTTCCAGCCCTACTTGCATAATGTGATCATACAGGTAGCAGGGTCTTCTCTAGGTGTCAAAATCACAAAATAAGTTGAAAACTATTTGAATGTTAAACTGGCAAAAGAATAGAAAAAAAATGTACAAGGGGGAAAGAAAATATTTTAAAGGGCTTTTGCTCACTCTTCAGCACACCAAGCAGTGACACAGGTTTCCTATCCCCCACTTCAACTGGAACTGTGTTCCAATCAAGAGAAATCCTTTCCTTTCTGGAAAATTGAACAAGTAAATGAAAAGTAAATGGACAAGTAAGTTCAAAACATGTTAATTCACTTCCTTCATTAACTAGTTAGCAAAATGTTATCCAAGTTTTGTTTATTGCCTATCTCCCACTGAAAGCTACATAAGATCCCTCAGTTAAATCTATTCTTACACAGAAGTGCAGTCCTTCCAGGTAAAATACTCCACAGAAAACAGGTAAATATAAGATGATATTCTGGGTATCATACTGGAAATGGTACAAACCCATCTGTTAGTAAACCATCTGATAGTATTGATGATGCCATTCACAATAAAAAAGAAATGAGAAAATTGTCAACAAAGTCATAAAATGAAATTATAGTCCCCCAATGTGAAGCAGAATCTAATAGCACACATTCCTTGCTTGTGCGTGCCCTCCCCATCGCAGCTGTTCGCCTTCCTTCTCTTGCAGATGGTTCAAATAATTTTGTCTCCTCCAAGGCCTCTTCTTTTTCTGCTCACCCCAGATCACCCCTTTTCATTCCAGACTTTTATTTTAAGGATGCTGAAACTATTGCACACTCTGCACAAATAGAATGTGTTCTCAAAGCCTATGTCAGTTTGCATGAGCCAAACTTTGGGACAGAAGTACTCCCTCAAACTGAAAWCTTACACTGTTTGACAAGTGGGATAGTGTCAGGACTTGAGGACCAAAGCACCCTTACTACAACATTCTTTCTGTTCCTCAATCTCACAGCTCACAGATCAGGACATTTATTCAAGGATGCACAGGACAGGAACCCCAAATAAATACACATGTGCAAACATGGACAGAGTCAGTCAATGCTTCAAGTGTAACTCCACATGAATGTCAGAAAARGTTCACAAGTTCCATCAAAAGGGTAAAATAAGACTCTTTTGCATTTTTCCACAGAGATAATATCTCATGAAAKGTTTATAGCAAATTAAATTTCATATTTGGCATAATATTTTAACCAGCAATGATGTATCTCTGGGTTTCCTACTAAAAATGTTTATCTTTTTACTATTACTTGGAAGATTCTAAAGGAAAAAAAGTACTAACAAGAATTTCATGGAGAAAAAGGATGTGATTTTTTAAAATTTATGAGAAAAACTTACAGTAGTTTGCAAATTACAACACAAATACTTATTCCCCAAAGGCATATTGGTCAAAAAGGAAGGCAAACCACCATCTTGCACTGATTTAAGCCCTTTAGTATATCACCTTCCCAACTGTTTCATTCGTTAGGAGAGTTCACAGCAATAACTTGCTTTAGGAATGTAATCCTGTATTATAAAYATTGTCTGAACCCTTCCAAGAGGAATCTGTTTTACTGCCATTTCATATYAGACTGGGACTGGACAGGTTTGTAAAATGTAAAGTTACTACATAGTAACTTCAAACAGTACTAAACAAAGATAAAACAATCACTAGCTCAATGGGTCTGACAGTTTTATACACAAATTTAAGTTCACAGAGATGTAAATACAAAGTCCGAATTTCTACTGTTTTTGTTACTGGAAAAAACCCCGCCTAAATAATGAATCCAAAAACCAATAGTAATGTTAAGAAGATACATAAAACTAGATTAAAGGCCAAATTTTCAACTAAGTTTGGTCTCCATATTGATATAATTACAGCTTATTCAATTTACACTGGTCTCTGGTGAAAAACTAGGCCACATAGAGCTATAATACGGTAGGGCACTTAAACACCATGTACATTTTTATAGTCCTCTGCTTTTTGATCAGGAAATACTGTACCAATTCATAAAGATTTGAGTAAATACTAGGCTTCAGAAATCCTAGCAGTGCATTCAGATGCATACCACAATCTCATACTAATGCTGTTCTTAYGACTGCTACTGATTTCTTCCTGTATTTAGCAAGAGATTGTAACATCAAAAAAATACCATTGCTCTTAAATATACTGTGTACACACCACAAGGTTAATATTTAAACTCTCAGTAACGAATCACATAACAGAACAGAAATGATTTTTCACAACAATCAGTAGCACCTTATTTACAGGGTCTTTCATCAGGACCTTGGCAGGGTCTTTCATCAGGAGCAAGTCTAAGCAAAGTTAACTCTTCAAGAATRGTTGACAGAAAGGCATCTGTGTGCCACCTCAGTCAGGGTGCTAAAGAATTCAGAATTCTCTTGAGTATTCAAAGCAACAGATGTTCTCAAGGTGAAGAATGAAATATATTCATTCTCTATGAATGGGAGTTCTCCCATGACTAAGGAACTGATTACACAGCAAAGAGAAATAAGACAGCATCCTTGCACTTATCAAACAGAAACCACCAATTCAATGTCACCTACCTGCCTCCCATTACCTAAGCAAAGCTATTTACTGCAGCTGCAATGCAGTCTTCCTTCTAAGTTACTTGCACTGCATGCTGCATTATGCAATGGGATTTGGATACTTCACAGAAAAGCAGATGAGTAGAGGATCAGCCTATGTTGGACAAAACATCTGGGGAAAATGGCATTTCAAGAACCTCTTTTTTAAACGAAAAAAAAAAAAAAGAGAGAGAGGCAAGTTAGGTATCTCTCTTCAGTGTAATTTAAAATACTTTCTTATCACTAATATCAATTATAAATGTTTATTCTAATTTATGAACACCTGCTTGACATCAACAGAACTRACACACCCCTCCAATTACTTTTCTTACATGATGGCATATTTATTTCACTCTGATGAGATGAGGCTTTTCTAATTTCCTGTATAGCCACCCCCAGCTCTCTGTCTATCTCCCATTAAATTGTGAACAGGCTTCACACATATTTTTAGATGTTTGAAAACGGCAGGAAGAGCTTTTTGATGTTTTAGAACATGTTCAGTCCCAGTGCCTCAATATTGTTTGCTTGCTAACTCCTCAAGCTTATGTCATCCATATGAATGGACTTGAGGCTTTTGAGAAAGTTTACCATATCATTACCATCTGCCTAAACTGCTGTAGTCAGAGGTCTTTCCTTTTAATGTCAATGCCACTTTGAAAACAAAGTTGCAGGATTCCTCCGTGGCTTGGAACATATTTAGAAGTCAAAGCCTTATTTTCTATGATTAGTCTGTAACAATGTCAAGTGTGAAATTTAAATTAATGAGTGCTTCACTTATTGAAATGACTTCAGCACTTTTGCTACTTTCATTGATTTCTATTTACTTTGGCAACCACAAATATGAAGAACATATTTCTCGATGTGACTAAACAGACCAATAATATGCTAGTATAGATGCACCTCCTGATCGAACATTACACTTAACTCTAAGCTTATTTTGAAAAATTAACATAACAGGAGGAATATATTATTTATAAAGCACTGTTCATTTCCTGCATTTCAGACAGTGTCACCTTTAAGTTATTTTCTTACCACTCTTTCCTCACTAATGATTGGACTACACTAAAGTAGTAAATATGGTATCAACATTACCCCTTCACATAATCAATTTAAATTTTAACTAATATATACATCATCCAGTAAATACCATCAGAGCAGSAGATAAAACTGTAGCTAACCTTCAGAGTATTTTAACCTCCTGGTAGTGGYCAATTTTAAGGAAGAAGTTGTATTTAATTCATAGGATATAAAGAAAAATCTTTCATTCCTGTCTGTCCTTCCCCACATGTCAAATGGTAATTTTTTTGTTGAAATTGCTAGCATCTGAAAGAGTGCTAATCAGTGGAAAAAGCTAAAGGGACAGCTGTTTAGATGAGAAAGACAAGGCCATGATTCTCTGCCTGCAGGTTTGTGAAGAGATGAGTGGAAAATAGAAATCAAGCTGCCCCAAAGGCTGACCAGGACATCAGGAGTGCAGCAGACAGAGCCAGCGTTGTGCTGGCTGCAGCTCTGCCCAATCTCCATAATGTGGGGTTACCCTCGCCCTTCTCAAAAATATGTTTTTATACAGCACAGCCAAATCYTCAGCTACTAAAGCTACATTCTGATGCTAAATAAAAAAAAAATAAAATAACTGAGGATGGATTCTGGCCTTCAAACAACGCAATAATCATCAATGCAAATCCCCACTCCATGAAATGGATTTTATATGCAAACATGGATTTTTAAAAACTCAAAAAAAACCCTAAAAGAATACGGAGGGCTTGAGCTTTGTAACTTTCCCATTGTTTTACACCCACATTCTGCAAGTCCTTAGATTTCCCTAAACAGCTGTACTTAAACAGATCCTCGAAAAATCAAGTATTCAGTCTCTCCAAATATTTGTGTACTAATTAAGAAAGTTGGATAATGACCAGTGTGCCTGTTCTCTAAACTTGAAGCYACTTGCTCCTGTAGAATTACATGCACAAATTCTCTGGGCATCATTGGAATATGAAGTGTGCAGCATCATGTATGGTGTAGAAACTTCAACATGGCAGTCTGTTAATGCAGGAGATTTATGAACTCTTTCATAGTTTCCATTTTGCAGGAAAGAAGAAGAAGACTTATCCCTGGGATACCTGACCAGTAAATATAACAGCTGAGGAAATGAAAAGGTCTCAACCTTCATAATTTCTGTAACTCAGCTTATCTTTTTTTGCTTCATCAATTTCTACTGATTTAGTAGAACAAAGCCTTCATTTTWGGAAAGGATCAAATCAAGTATTTCCTATTTAAATTCCCAAATGAGAGTCCGTCCTYCACACCCTACTTGTGACCCAAATCCCCCTGTTACTCTCTGGTAGAGTGCTGCAGGATAATACCACTGTATGAGGGTGTTAAACACATTAAGTCACTTTTTAAAAAGTCATTTTTTAGAGCAAAAAAGGCTATTTATTACTTCAGAAAAAAAATATCTCTGTAGCTATGATTGCACAAGAAAAATGAAGTGTTCTTATCAGAATAGACGACAGTTCTTTTCCGTGTAGAAAAGGCTTCTAAGAGCAGATGACAGAGACAAAATTAGAATTTTTCTAGCAAGCATCCCATACATGCACATCTGCAAAGTGTTCCTGCTTTCTTCTCTGCAATCACTACTATGCATGAATGTTTCTCCTGAAACTAGAAAAGCATGTCAATCAATTTTGGCTTCATGGTTGCACCTTAGTCTGACTAAGCAATTACAAATGAATAGCAGAAGGCTCACAGATCCTTTTGTTTTTACTCAAAGATCCCCAAAGCTCCAAGGAAAATATGAAACCTTTCTTGAGGTTTCAAACCAGACTGGAATTTCTTAGTTTTCTCATGTRTGAAGGCATTCTGAGGCTCTACAGAAATTCTGAACTAATGTATATTTACAGTGGCCTTTTTAATGTAGAGAAGAATGACTGAGCTTATTAACATGGCCAAAAGGCTTCTATACTGAAGCCACTCACTAAAGCTGAAATTTGGGAAGATTATAGAAAAGGATGTGAAGATTAACAGAAGGTCTTTAAAGAGCTTGTAAAGAATTCTGAACTCATTATTTGTGGACAATGCGACCAAACAAAAGTCAGATTCAAGTCCATTTTTTTATTAATTTCAGTTATAAAAGTAACACTATTTTTCTGTCATTGACCTCCTAAGTTAATATTAGAAAAACAGTCAAAAGAACTCATTCACTTGATAAAAAAGCAAGTAAAATCAACCATGTGCTGTCAGAACAGTACACTTTAATGAAAAGAGTGAGACAAAACTTCCCAAATTTGCTTCACCTGTTATGTTTGATAACGAAGCCAGATACGCTGCCCAATGAACCACGCTGTCACCTCTATCCCTGCTGCTCTTTCCGGTGGTCATCTTTGAGCTTTATGACAAGATTACAGTGAAATTATTGCATAATGAAAAGAATATCTAGGAGAGCAAGAGCTTTTCTGATGAAGTGTAAAGAATGTCATATAGCTGCATGCTCAAACACAGAGAAGGAATAAAGCAAGGACTGATGCAGGGGCAAATTCAACCTGTGCTGGTGTGTAGGGGTGCTTTGCACATGGTGCTATGGTCATACTGGGAGGAACCTGCAGTTCTTGGAAAAAAAGCTCCCTTCTGAGTCCTGTGAGTTATTCTTTCACAACAAAAACACAGCTAAAMCCAAAGCCAAGGCTCCTTGGGGTGTCAGGACATCTTGCTGCTGGTTTTRATGAGCTGTCCTGTGAATTCAATTCATCAGCATCCCCAGTAACCCAAGAACAGTCATCACTAGGTCCTGTTCGTGCTTTCTGACCCCATCACAGTAATAACAGGCAATGCATTAGGCTTTTGAGACCATGATGGCAGATGGCATTGACATACAGAMAATTGTCATTTTCTACTTTAGACCATCAAAATTATAAGAACCTGTAATTCCTAGAAATAGAACAGATACTGCAACTGCTCAAACTCCACCAATATTTTTACCCCTTCCATTCTGCTACTTGTTTGAAAATATATACATTGATTGCTGCATTAAATAATTGTTTTGCCCCACATARTGCAGTGTTTTGCATATTTGCTGATGTTTCCCTAAAAGCACTGGGRGAATGAATCATTACTGAAACAATTTACTTTCAGTTAGTGCATGAATGCCTTCCCATGATGCTTTGATGCTTTGTTTGTCCTCCTATAAAAATTATTTATGACCCACGTGTGATCTTTTAAATCAGAATACTTATTCAGAAATCAAAGCTCCAGCATGTTAATGCAAGTAGAAGCCCTGACTAATTTTTCAAAGCCACGTTGAATATTCAAAAGCGAGGACTGAAGGAAAGGAGTTAACATTAATTAATATTTGAAGCAGTAAAATAAAAGCAACAGTGAAGCTAATTTTGCAGGACAATTAATCATGAGTCTTGCTAATTACACATGGGATTTTGCAAATGATTTTTTTCTCAGGTAGCAGAGTAAAAATGATAATCCACTACCCATCAAAATCATTGGCTCCTCACCAATGTCCCCAGCAAGAGCAATTAGTGGGAACAGCAGAGCCCTAGTAATTGCATGTCAAGAGAAGAGAATGTTAGAATTTTAATTGCTCCAAATAAAGACCACTTGCTCATACACACACCTGACTGTTCAAAACCAGTCTGCAAGCTGGAGCAAGTATGTAACCACTTCCAGGTGTCCRCACAAAAATAACTCTGTGGGAGAAGTGCTCTAAGCAGCACATGCAGTTTCTGGAAGAAAAATATCAATATACACTTATATTCTGAACTGCAGTGTCATCACTTGACTGTAAGAACTGGGAAAAAAATATATCACCCACTTGGGAAAAATGTGCATATTCTTTATATTTGCCAAATATTTATTGCCGACATTTTTTGAAGAACTTTAACTATCTTCAGGGTGCCATGGGCTTCAAATTTACTGAATTTTAGGATCACCAATAAAATGTTTTTAACAAGACATCTCAAGAGGGCATAAAATAAAAAATTACCATATTCATGAGAGCAAGCCTGTAAGATTGCATTGCTATAAACTGGATGTCTATAATTTGCTTGTGGTTTTCTTAATTAAAAAAAAAAAAACCAAACAACTAGTAATTAGAGACTCCAGTTCCATTTTTGTACTTTATCCCAATCAGTGACATGCTACTATTACTTTTTTTGTTTAATATACCTCCACATGGATGCACACAATTGCAAATAATCAATAATATTTAAGTATGTGTCCAAGATCTAAATGATGATGGATATATTTAAATATTGCTTTCCGGGAAATTATTACTTTACTGGTCATGTAGTAACTTTAAAAATGTATAGGTTAAAAGACACGCCTGCTTTTTCTCCATTTCTCTTTAAGGTGTTTATCATTTACTCCCATTTTCAAACAGAATGACTGAATTGCCTTCCAAGTACTGCTGCCTTCTATTGTCTTTTGCTCTCTCCACTGCTATGTACACAATACAGAGGTACTAAACCCTTRCTTTCTGCTGCTAGCTTTGTTAAGCATTAAACCAAGAGTAGTAGCCTTAACTTGTCTAAATATATTCTTTGCATGTTCAAAACCACTGTACACTGTTTATTGCACCGCGGCTGCCTGGGAGAAAAAAAGCAGGTCATGCAGAGTGCTGCTTCCTTTGCTGAATTACCAGCAGATCACAGGTGTTTATCAGACTCCCGGAGGTGATGCAGGTAATAAACACCAGGATGGCAGTTTAAATGGTTAGAAGCTTTTCCATCAAATACAGTCCTTGCAGTCCTATCGTTTTGCATATATTGCTCACAAATGGCAAATTATTTATGCAGCCTGCTTAAGTGGTTCCTTATGGTTTTTACTTTATTTTTCCAAAGCAGGAACCTTTTGAAGATGTGTGTTCTCATGACAAGGCAAACTACCAATCCATCTGTGAGAGGACTCATCTGTAAGTCTGACTCATTTCTTAAAACTCACTGTAGATATATAATGCCAGTGACCTTGTTTTGCCCTTCTGTTTAGCTAAAATATCTTTTCTAAGAAAGCAGCAGTTTCATCACAGAAGTTACTATTCTGTGCTTGCACAAGGAGATCAAGAATTAACTGTATGCAGAAGGAACTGGCTTTTCAATAAGAAAGCTTTTTCAGAGATTTTCTTGTGAAAWTTAAATTACAATAGCCATTGACTAATATTGCTACATCAAACAGGTTTTAGAAGGATTTGCTGTCAATTACAATAGGATGAGTTTTAGGAAACAAAATGTTCAAATGTAGTATATTTTTGYCTAAGCTGACAGAGYCAAACTTAYGYACATTTATGCTACTACARAAAGTGACTGAGACATACCTCTCTCTAGCAATTGCCCATTACTTGTTAAAAAATGGAATTTGTTTCATTTGTTTCAACACCCATATTTAATGCCCAAATTGTGACGTGAACCAATGCACTGCAGATCACCTTCCTTCCTTATTGACAAACAGCTCTGCAATAATTATTTAGAAATTCCTCATATGCAAAGTAGATATCAGGAAAGGATTTATGACTGTCCAACATGATTTAGCACCAGGAAAGAAAGAGGAAAAGCCAGGACAATATGAAGTTTCCAATAATCACAGTTACTGCATCTGTGATCTTATTCCTCTGAATCACTAAAAATTTCATCAGCTATGTCCTCATCTCTTGACACAATACGAATTTCTACAGAACTTGTATGAAATTGAATGAGCTAGGRAACACTCAGAATATCCAATATTAGTTTCTGCTAATTTTCTGCAGTTTGACAGTTAACCTCAAATCCTAGACAACAGATTATGGCCACATCATACATATCAGGTAAGTAATAGGGTATCACCCTTTTGATCACGGTGGGTAAGAGTAGACTTTTTTTTTAAATAGACTTTTCTATTGAAAGCAGACAAGAAAGATTTTCTGTGACTTCAGTTTCAGAATTCCAAACACTACTGAGGACAACAATTTTCAGAAAAAGGGAAAGTAGTTTTACATTCCAATTCTGTTTCAAGGAAGAGAAACAATTTCAAAATGAACTCCATACCACAGGAATGTCCTGCGTGCATTAAAAATTCTAGCTTGCCCAGGTAACATGTCTTTTTCTAAATGTTTTTAAAAAACAAAAATTAATTTAACTTCAGTAAGTCATGTCCTAATCAAAGGCAATGAAGAAATAAGATGAGGTGAAATCTATTTTTAGATCAAAAAAATTAATTTGGGTCACTGAAATGAAAAAACAAAGTAAGAAAAAGTCACAAATATTGACCCCCATATAATCTCTTTACTTCAAGATACTGACATCACAAAGTCTTACTACAGGTTTTACTCGATTGCATCAATCTTTCATCTTTGATAAAAACATAATATCTCAAAACACCTTAAGGAAAGCAATCTGAACAATGGTACTACACATGGTATACAAATTGCAGGTGGCTTAAATAACATACATACAGTGCAGCTGACTTTTATCTGGCAAACAGGTGCTAGATTCTGGATCTGCTGACTAGTCACAACTCTAATGGCTTTTCAGTGAGAGGTGAAATGGGGACCTGGGGAGTCTTCCATTCATGCTTGTCTAGCTATTTTGGTTTGGTTYTGTTTTTRYCAAAARAATTCMAAAGAACMTAATAAATGAGCACATCACAAYACTCTTCATCAGAATATCCTACCCTATTTCAAGCTGGCAGTTAACAAGCACTAAACTAACGTGTTTAGATACTGGAGAAAAATATATCTGGTGATGTGGCAGAAGATATTTTAAACATTGCAGTCTGAAGTATCAAGACATATAAAGTGCTGCACATCAGAGAAAGCAAATTTTTAACTAATTTAAATTTTTAACTAAGAGTCTGGCCCCACATGTTCAAATACACAAGAAGACAACATCAAAKCATCAGGGGTATGAGGTTCTCTCACTTGGATTTCAAACAGTGGAGTCMCTGCATCTGCCCACAGGTTAATCTGGCTCTTCAAACAGTTGTACCCTGTAAACTCTCCAGCACTTTATAGAGCCATGGTTTTAAACACTGCAAGGTGGGATGGTCTGTGGGCTTTTTTCCTGCCTGGTTACACAGACTGGGAGTGATTACTGCATGGAGCAGTAGCACTTCCTCCAGCCCTACCAGTACAATACAGGTTACCCTGTCATGCTACGAATTCTGAGGGTTTCAATATTTTGACCCACAAAACAGACGTGAAATCTGGGTCACAATTAAAGGCACATTAATATAAACTAAAGATTAATATTTGGCTTGAATGTCAAACACTGAGGCATAACCTAAAATAGGAGACTCAGTAAATTCAAAGCTGAACTATGACCTTCCTTCTTCAGGGGATGCAGCACATAGAAATGAGTCCTACAAATACCAACAGCCAGAAAGGATTATCAGAGTARTAATCTAAACTGAATCAAACACCTCAACAGATATTACACAGCAGCATCATTAGCTAAATGATTAGACAAAGCTCTTGGGCATCCTACTTTTTTTCTCAGTTTTAAACAATGGTAAAAATAGTGCCCTACTGAGCACAAAGCAAGAAGACAGCATTGTCTTTTGGGACAGGAGAAAACCTCTGACTGGAAAAGAAACTTGCCTAAGGTTAATACAATTGTCTGGTTTCAGGTACTTTACACTTCCTCTCCAATATATCACTGCACACTTGCACAAAATGCCAACACATTAGCACAGTAATCCTCCCTACTCATTAATTATGCCATCACTCACCCATCCTAAACATGCTGGAACTGAAAAGAAACTGCAAGATGCATTTTCTTTTTCTCAAAGCTCTTTACCTTGGCCCTGTGTCTGTGTTAAGTTTCCATACACGTTCCTCCTCTCCTACAGAAGTTGACCTATTTAGTCTGTTATTTGGCACTCTTTCAAAAACAGAAATATAAAAAAAAATGAACAGTTTAGGAGCAAGAGACAGAGAAATTATCCCATCTCCCAGAATCAACAGGATGTTGATATGAGACCCAGAAGTTCCCTCCCACCAGACAGATCAATGAACAATTATCTATAAAGCATAAGGCTAGGAAGCAGGATTCAACACTGCTGCCCAGAATTATTTACTTCTCCTGTGATTTTAAAAACTATTCTACTTGCCCTTTAGGGAGAAATATATGTATGGAGGGGCCTGAAAGCTGAAAATTCATTAGATGAACTAGGAACAAGCTAATAAAGCAAGCTGCCTGCAACGCTGATAGGTTGACTGCTCTCCTATAGAGAAAGCACCTTGCTATGACTCGGTTCAGTCTGCTATTCATCACAGCAAATATTGGTACAGAAAGCATCATTCTGAAGTCCCTTCTCATTTGGGGATAAATACTGTTTGTCTTTTGCAGGAATAAGTACAGCTGTGAAGGGTTTGCAGACTCTGGATCTGTGCTGCAAGATGCTCACTCCCACACTCTCGATGATGCCAATTTCAACCACAGCACCCATCTCCAAAATTTTGTGGCCTAATAGTTTTAGTGTCCTCATGCTCTCTGGAGCACTACCTCCAGTCTCCAGTGCTGTTTTGAAGGCATTACAGCTGAGATAAAATGGACARCCATATTAAGAGAGTGGCTACTAAAGGGTGCTTGCATTGTACCAACTGGAGTTATCTCCAGATTTGCCATCTGGGCCAGGGATGAGGCAATGACTTTTTTTTATTTTTAAATTAAGCCACCAATACATGAGTTGATGTTTTCAATAATCTGCTCCACAGTGGTGATGGCTCAGACCTGCTGCACCCAGGCATCCTGGCAGACACAGGAGTAACYAGGATTGGCATCAGCTGATAGCTCAATAGCAAAAGGAAGCCCAAAACAGTGAAGCCAAAGACTGGGGGTAGGACAGATGATAACTGTGAGCTGCTGCTGAGACGAAATATGGCCTAKGACCCTCTTGAAGAATGAATTCAAGAATATGAATCTCACCTGAGAGCAGCCTGTTTCCTTTGCCTGCAGCACACATAGGAGTGTATATGAGTCACAAACCAGGAAGGGCAYTTCTGGACATCTCTGCCTAAGCAAAAAGAAGGGAACTAGAGTCATCCCTAGAGACAGTACCATGTCACGTACACAGAMTCACAGAATATCATGAGTTGGAAGGGACCCAGGGTGCTCCTTTTGCTAAGTCTCTCTRTGAGGAGAGCAAGGAAATTTCTGATGTTTGACAAGCCTTTACACTTGAAAAGTTTTGTTTGTTTTTTTTTTAGAATTACATCAGTAGCAAGTGTCTTTCTTCTAGATACTATATTTATTGTAAAACTTTACAGTTTCCTCTTGGTTTTTTTCCCACAGTGAATTTACTGTGTGGCAATCTGGGAGATGTTCAGTRCAGTTAATTTCTTTCCCAGGAATGACACTTCTTTCTGGTATRGAGCTACCTACCATCAATTCATCTTACAAAACCATGAAACTAGCCCCCACATCTGGAATTAGTAGCCCCCTTCTCATTTGGAGAACARAGTAATCTCTCTAACAGACTATAGTGGTTGAAGGCAGATTGGAATGACACAGCAGAGTTCAAAGGCATCAGCCTCCAACACCTGTCCCACACACACAATGTGTTGGATTCAACCTGAGCATTMAACCTGAGCCTGGTGCCAGTGCCAGTTGCCACAAGTGTGGCATCTGCCCTGAATGTCCCTGCCAGGAAGCTTGATCAGGAGTCAATACTTTTTTTCCAAAAAAGGTGTTAACTCATGGGTTCACACTCACTTCTCAGAAACAGAGAGTGGATGGAGAAGAAATGTGATTTACAAAGTAGACCAAGCAAGTGGACTGTCGCTCTTAAATCCTGTTTTGCTTGCCTACATAATGTAGAAAGCCTCTGCCAAAGCACTGCAGTTCTGTGTGCAAACTGTAAGAAAGATAATTTAGTCTTCATCTGTGTAAAGGTGACTGGAGATAATGGAGCAGGTTGTAATAAATTTCTTTCTTTAATTAATGCCTCTGAATTTCAGAAAGGAGAAGCCTGCTCTGTAATTAGGAATGTGTTAAGCTTTACTCCACCTCAGTCAGACTCTACTGCAAAGCAGCACATCCCATTCTAGTCTTGAAAAGGACAGAGTTCACTTTGCACAAGTATACCTGCATCTAATGAACATCATTTATTACYAAGCCTGTGATGCAAGTCCAACCATATTTCCTAACACAGAACTTTTCACAAAGTGTCCAGAATTAAATTAGTGTTGTGGATAATCTAAAACCATCCATAACACCAAAACACATGGACAGTGTAATATTTTAATGCTTGGAATGCATGGCTGTCCAGTTTTCCCAGAACTGATTAAACAGGAGATTTGTCAGAGTKGCACCTTGTCTTGGTGGAAGGAATGAAGATGGAAGTAAGCAGAAGTACTCAAGAAAAAAGGCCATCATGCTCTCTGTAGATACCAACAAACATAAACAGCCTTGCAAGTGCTTCAACACATCCACGCTGAGCTTCCTCAATCTTGCTAGAACATTTCTTCTGCTACTCCTCACTACTGTCCTTACAAMAGGCTTCCTTTGCTCTTTCCACCACTAATGCAAGACTATCACTCTCCTAACTAAAATCAATCCCTTTTGAGAGASTTTACATTCAATCCCCTAAACTCAAAGTATCTCTACAATAAACCAAAGACATGGAAAACTGAATTTAAGCTAGACCAACTCTGCCTTCTAGCACAGACCTTCACATGCCTGCTCTCAGAAGGTCTTTTCTCACAGCGGCAGCATGTTGCATTTTTTCCCTATAGCATCCATGGTTCCACTCTAGACATCATCAGACAAAAAGACAGGTATGGAAGCTCTTCTAACTCCCTCATTTTGCACTTTGGAGGTAATTTTTAAATTACCAGAATAGGCCAGTCTGATTCTTATCAAAAATAAAACTTAAATGCCGAGAAAATGGCCTACTGCACTTATCAAATTAGGCCTACCTCCACATTTTGGTAATAAATTGTATATGTAAGTGCTAAGTATAATTTTCTATTAATAATTTATTATTATTATTTATGTTATTTAATAACAGCATAAGCATGTCCAGGAAGGAGGCAGCATACCCCACCACTTTCTTAAGTGAACAAGTTCCTTCTTYGGCATAAGGCTTCCGGCCCAAAGGTATATTATGTCAGATGAACTGTCCGGTCCATCTCCACTTTTTGCAAGGGAAGGAAGCTTCCAGCTAAAGGAAAGAAGAGTCTTAAAAATGAGATACACAATAGYAGAGACGATAATGGCATCTAAAAGCATTTCCAGTAACACAGAAAAATCTTTATTGCTTTCTGCATGCTTATTAATTATGTTAATCMTGATGAACTTTAATATTATAACCCACTAATAATCTTAAATTGATATCAAGGTAGACGCAATATATATTACTATATGATTTCCACGCTTGCCTGCATGAAGGACAAATGGGGTGAATTTTTTCATTATGGTTTCTGTTGTATTTTCTTCCTACACCCTGGGTAAAGTCAATCATGTATTACCATGAAAAGAAATCCATAACTCATACTGTTTTGAGAACAGCATTTCCTAYTTTGGGAATGGACAGGTTTACAAGTACAGACGTAAGATTTTTATACAGCCATGGTGAAAGGATAGCGTAGATTTGCCCACTTAAATTAAAAAAAAAAAAATGCAAATTAACTGTATAGAAGGAATTTGAAAATGAAGATTAATTTATCATCCACTGCCAGACAGCAGTTTATATTGGAGTGTTGGAGAAGAAAGTTAACTCATTTTAAGGATAGTGCCAATAAAAATGCTTAGTACTCTTTATATAAAAAGTACTTATATTTGTCATCACCAGAGAAGATTGACTGAAAGTTACCCAAAAGTACAATGTCAAGGAAATCCTTTGAGAACAAAAAACACTGTGAGAGATAAATAGCATTGTTGGAGTGGGAAAATGGACTCCTATAATACCCTGATAATGAGATAAAGTAAATGGAGTGATAAGGTGCTTTAAAAATAAAGAAAAATATTGGGTGCACTGGGGTATTTTGTGCTTGGATTTCTAAGTTTGGTGTAGGACATACTTCACTAAAGACCAAAAAAATTACCTCTGTACTAGACAGCCGATGTATACATAGATGCCAACTGGTCAATTTTGCTCCAAAACTAGGATACATTGTGCTGCAGACAGCTAAAATCAAGCTTTTCACATAGTCCTAGACAGCCAGGCAATAGCTAGAACTTCAAAGGGAACTCAGCCAAATAAAGTGCCTGAATAGAGAAAGGGAATTGGAAATCCTCTTGGAATCTGCTGGAAATACCGTAATTAAAGGGTGGGACAGATMTTTTCAACATTCACATGAGATCAGGCAATACCACACCCAGCCTGTCATGGCAGGTAATTGATAACAGCAAGCTGGAAAAAAATGTCTGCTCATATCAGAGATAGTGGATTCCCTGAGGATCTAGTATTAAATCGCAGGAATCACAGAATAAATCATGACACCAGAATTTCTAACCCCAAATRTCCCAGCTGGAAGGGTAAATGAACCCTTCACAAGAGGGTTTGGCCACCATAGGACTACGTGTGCTGGAAGCTGATCCCATTATACCGACCCCAAATAGGCCAAATAAACCATGCTGGCCAATGGCTCTGTAGATACACTGAGGATTATTGCTACCACAGCTGCACAATTTAGAGATCAAACCAATTCCCATGCCTGAAGCCATTCAAAGAGGAGTCTCACATAAAACACCTAACTATAGCTAGTGACATGTTGTATACAATTAGTCATCTTTAGCCCTCCAGGGGGCAATTAATATATTTAGTAGATATTTAACATGCAATCTAGATCTTTTTCCAGATTCCTCAAAACCAATTTTTTGGGGGGTGGGCAGATGTTGCCAGGATAGAAAAAACTTTCTGCGGGGAAAAAAAAAAATTCATGGCAATTAAAAAATCTGCATAYACTTGACCAACATTAGGAAAGAAGTTTAAGGCTGATTTTCTCTCCAGGATATGCATATTTTTATGCATATTGAGATAYGCATAAAAAGAATCCTTAACAGAAGAAATTGGTCTCTCTAACCAGTCTTTTTTTCTTTTTTCACTAAGACAAAGCTTTTCGTAGTTTGTCTTGTACCTAAGAACACAAATATAGCAATGCCAGAGCCCTGGCAGGCTTAATTTCTGATAAACAAATCAAAATTAAAATATAACAACAGTACCAGGAAGGACAGGKTGCCAGAACTAGAAAGGAAAATTCCACTTAAGACAATGGGGCTGATTCTTGCTTGGCTTAATAGCAATGTTGATCAAGAGTAATTGATGCTGAATGCAGAGAAGTTACTCAAGGGGAGGCAAGGGGATGGAAAAGGAGAGAGAATAGCAGTTTTCAGAATTACAGGCCATAAAAGATAACCAGAGCCAAGAAATAATTCCTTACTGATTTTCAATTGCATTCACATTTGGAAAACAATTTAATTTCTTTCCATGAGACTCTTGCATTTCCAAAGCTTCTTAAAGACAAAATATTTGGTCGAGTGTGTTACATGTGCAATAGTTTGCAAAACAGCCAGTTWGAAATAGCTGTTGCAATGAAGTGTATCCATTGCAAAAGGGSACACAATAAGGAGAGGAACAAAAGYGATCTGCCACATTCCTGTTCCAAAACAGAGGGCACAGTGCTGATCAAATTTTGGTTTGGGTTCATTTTAGTCAACCTGTGGGATTTCATTACCCTGACTGTAAGCTCCAGTTTTGAGAATTTAGCTCTCCTTCTCTAGGCCTCCATCTCAGGAGAATCCTACCCTCAGTTTCACCCCCTTCGGCACTCTCTCTGAGCAGAGCTGTCTCTSTGGGTCGTGGAAAGTTTATATACGATGCTCGCCAAAGACTACTGGCAACCTGAGACTTTCTGTAAGGATTTCACACACATTTGTAGAGCTCATCAAGCTCCAAGAGCCATCCCTTGGCTGTACTGCACTCACAGCTCACAGTCCTGGTCTGCATTAGCACATTTAAAGCACAAAGTAGCTCTCCCTTTCCCAAACCTTGCACTCAGTTGGAGAGGCTGTCGGTGCTGTGTCTGCATTGCTCTGTCAGTGGGTCATGAAAGATACAGGAATATCTGTAACAACAGCAGACTCTCAACCCTTTCATGCTTGKGTTGCTACTGCTTTTCTATGTCCACTGCTCTCCATACCTCTCAGCACCACATTTTTTAACTTGTCTGCACTGATAATGTCACTCTGACTACACGAAGGACTGGCAGCTTTTCAGTTACCAAAATAGTGGCAGTTCCATAGTTTTCTGAACTCCTTTCTGTTTGATGCTTCTGTCACAGTGTTTATAATTCACATTTTGGTCATGTTTTTCAAAATTCAAAGATTCCCTTAGTATTAGAATGTCTAATATGGACATCTCAAATGCCATCTCAATCTCATCAATCATTTTTATCATTTTAAGTTTTTTCCTCAGAATTATTCAAAACCAGTCACGAGCACTTCAGGACAGGCAGTCTCATCTAAGCAAGCAGCAGGTCATTTGCACACTAACAGTAACTTCAACAGTGCATGTAAACCAAAATCACAAAATTGTGTGCTAAACCAAAAATGTGAACTAAACCAGAAACAARTAACAGCTGACACAGGCACCCAAAACCAAAATGAGAACAGTCACCATCAGACCTTCATCTGTACAGTCTCTGGATACTAAAAACATGTTTGCATTTGGGTTCTAGGGGAGGATTATTTAAATGAATCAACAGGGTAATGTTCTTTTTCAGTCACCTATGTGACAGGATCACAAAAATGATATAGCATTACAGATTTTTCTCTTTATCCCAGGAAAGTTCCACAGCCTTCCTTAGAAAAAAAAGATGGGTAGGTAGGGAAAGATGCCTGTCCTTGAAACTGAAGGAAGAAAGGAATGTAGCATTCTCAGCTCTTCCCTGTAAATTAATTTTATTGTATCTAAATCAAAATGTCAGCACATAGCTTATTTTCAGCTACTTTTATATACTGTATATTACACAGCTGTGATTTCATGTTGCATTTCAAAAATACATTCCCACAAACTGTATTTCTAAATAGCAGAAAATGTCACAATACTTTTACCGAAGACACAGATAATACTTATGGCCTAATATATTTCTGAACCATTCCAGTATACAAATTGCTGTATCAATGGTGAAACTCCCCTGGATTTTGTTCATAACATCAAGCACTAGTAGAAATTTCAGAAAAAGACCCAAGAAAGTCTGAAATGATTTCTGGGTAGGCAAWGGAGAGCTTCTTCCCTCCCATCATATAGATATGTTCTAGAATGTAAAAAATGCCTTCTATTTTATATATCCTATTTGTATAAATGTTACTTTTTAAAACAGCTCTTGAGTGTTGCATTGTTGCTGCTGTTTTTATAGAAAGATATTGGAGGACTCAATCTCTTGTGCCCATGGATTTCCATGAGTCAATTATGCATTATCATAACCAAGAGCTCACACATGCACATGGCATTTTGTGAAAGAAGTGATAGGTATGAAATTTCATTTGCATTGAATTTTAAAAACCTACATAACAATCTATTTCTCAATAGTGAATACACAGGCCATTAGGTCTATATATCATACCATGACATTAGGTCTATATATCTACCATGAGAMTACACAATTTTATTAATTTTGCAGTGTAAAGAATGAAAAAAGTGTATATACATGCAAATTTAGGCATAAGGAAGTTAGCTATTTCTGTCTTAAATTTGGTAGCTTGTAGATGCACAGTATTTTTATTATCAATATGTCAGAGAATGTTGGTCTATGTGACTGACAGTTGAATAAATTTTTATTTACATTACAGAATGTAGCAGGTTTGTGTAATCATGATATCACGTCAGACACCAATCCTTTTTAAAGTATTGTAATTTCATGGCAATGCAATAGATTTGCATTTAAAGCTTCTAGATTAGGCATTCTAAATTAGATATGGGGTTTTCTTTAAAGCGTTGGACACTGTTAGGGCTTTAAAACCCATTCCATGGAATGATGCATCAATGCAGGGCATGATGACATTCCACTGGCTCCAGAGGAATCATTCAGAGAACAAAGGCAAATGCAATGGGTGAAATACTAAAGGGGTTTATGCAATGCCTACTTTAAAACCTCCATCAAGTAACCATAACATTTGAACTCAAAGGTATTTAAGCACATGGCTGACTTTGTGTTTAAAAAACATGATAGTAATACCTAGCTAACTGACAAAATTGACTTTACTGATTCAGACAAATTCTGAAACAAGCCCTACCTGCACCATGCATTATTATATCTGAAAGCAGAAAAACACCCTCCATCCTAAACTCATAGCCTAGTCCTGTACCACTGTGTTTCTGTAACATCTCAGTACAAAACAGGCAGTAGTCAGTTTCAAAGATTCTTTTCTACCTATGCTAAAGGTAACATTTCTAGAAATCAAAAGCTGTGACAGAGATATATCTAATGTAAGGTTTATATTATGCAATGGCTAGATAAAGTTTATTAAAACCCCTCATATTCCAAAAGAATGCCACTGCATTATGTAGCTACCTTAATGTTCATCCTGTTATATCTCTGGTTGCCATGGCAATATCCTCCTAGGTATTTGTAAGGTCACAAAAGGAAGAGCTAACCCTCTTACTCCCAGAATAACTAATGCAGCTCTGCTACTGGCTTGATGTAAATAGTCTCAGGTGACAGCAAACTGTACAATTACAACTGCTCAAAGGAAATGATTTGTTGTAAGAGCCTCTGTTCAACCTCAATGACATCAATGTTTCTATGGCAACAGTTGCCTCTTGCACTGCTTAGAATTGAGTATTGATCAAACTAGGGCCAGCACTATTTCAGAGACTTGCTACTTTTCTGTGTGGCAATTTACAATAGGAACTCATAACATCACTGTATATTTCAAGCCCCAAGGAACCAATTTAGCAGACAGTTACAGTAGAATATTAGCAGAGGTCAATAATGGAAGTCTGATTATAGTCCTGGAACAATTATTCAAAGCTTTTGTTGTCTGCCCTTTCATCACTCCAACAGCTATTAAAATCTTCAAATAATAATATTCATCCCCAAAGAAAGTGCTGAATTCATTCATCTTCTATTTTAAACTTTATTTTTCATTGTTATGTTATCTATCAATAAAATTATTCAGCTATATTAGCCAAGCTCTGACCTCTCAGAAGTAAATAACTATTGATCAAGAAGTGGAGCTCTGATGGCATAGTACAGGGTTCCATTAATGTTCTCATTGGCCCAGCAGATAAGGTGATTCTTGCAGGAGGGCAGACAAACAGCACGGGGCCATTCCCAGTGAGAGCAGGAAGGCAYACACTGCTCTGCACAGGGGGATGATGAGCTCCTCTCCAGTTCCGTCAGCAGCAAAATGGAAAAGCCTCTGTAAAATGTGCATGTACCAGAAATGGCACTAAGAGGCATTTACATGTCTCACACACAAGCTCTGCTTCAGGGCACTCTCACATTTCAGAGATAATAAGGAAAGTTTTTATACAGTTTTTATGAAAACAGATAAAGCATGGGGTTCTTCTGCATATTAAATGACAAAAATGGCCAATCTCAGGACTAATTAAGAATTTGTGATGAGYATTAATGCTGAGAATRCCAAGAWAATGATGTTACTCTAAGAATGTTTYTTCATTGATTGTGAAGGATTGCAGACTGAAGAGATTACTTGCTTCTTAATTTTAAAACATCACACACACCAGCCTATGATTTGTCACTCCTTTTACTCCTACAGTAATTTTTCTTTGTGCTTGAAATATGGAAMTGAAGGAAAACTTCATTTGAGTTGTTTACAACAATAAACAATTTACCATATTTTATTTATCTAACTGTRTCAATTCATGGGTTTTCACAGAATTAGCCTATCTCTTAACATGATGCATTTCAAAAAATACTTCCCCATACTTCCCAGCTATTTGTAAAATGAGGTATTTATGAGATGCAAAGTTTGTGTTCTGCTCTTCCACCTAATTTAGTAGGTCAACCCAGAAATTTTCGTTCAGGCCCTCTTGTATGTAAATTGTGCTTTAGATGCACATACATTTTCATYCAAACCAATAGGAGTCAGACATATCAAAGGAGGAAATGATCCCCTCACCGAGTCTTCTTTTCCAAAGTAGATTTATGTAACTCCTACACAGAGATAATGTAATTAATTACATTATTCTTTGAGTGCATCAGTCAGAAAATAGGACTTAACTATCAGGGATGTTAAGCAGACAAATTCACTAGGAATCAAGAAAATTCCTGCACTCGCCTCCAAAACAGAGRGAGAAACTTCCAAGCTCAGCAAGAYCTAAATGAAAAAGCTAGAGGAAATGAAGAGAAAATAATTTCTGAGGTTAGTAAGATTCTGAGTTTGTCACTATTCTCATTTAACTTYTTTGTCATTGCCTCCCCAAAGAGGGTCAAAAAGATCAATCTGTGATGTCACCAGGATACTCTGGCAGCTCCCCCATCTTTTATTCATTAGGTTCAGGCTGTGTTGTTTCCTGTCTATGGCACTGAAGCCTGGATGACACTGAAGCCTGGATGACACTGGATGGCTGATAGCCAATCCAGAGCAGGCAGATGTTGTACCAGCAAGCTGAAAGGCATGGAACACATGTAGCTTCCTTGTCACTGGAGGACCAATTGCAACAATCTAAAAGCTTTTAAGGAGTCCTCTCTTTTTGCTTATCAAAGAGAAGAAAAAGAAGTCATGAGTGCCTTTCAAGTCTAGTATTGATCAAGGGTAATGGGAAATTTCTATTGCAGCTGCAGAAGTCATTCASGTTCCTGCTTGCATGGAAGTGTCTTGGAAGAATGTGGTTAATGAAATGCAGAAATGGCTTGCTACTGAACATATTGAAAGCAAAGTGCAAAGACTGCCCTGCTGTTTTCTGAAAAAAAAAAACTGATGTAAATGAAAACTTTGTACAGATTTGTTAATCAGGTAGCTCTCCTGTAGATTGGATTTTTTTTCTTGTATGAATGGGCTATGGCAACTAAACACTGACACAGCGTTCAAGTAYACTGACCAAACAAAGTGCATCATGCAGAAGCATCATCTCAGCACAGTTTCCCTTACCATTTGTGTAGACCTTTGTAGGGTCACATTTTATACACCCTTTTGCACAGCAAATTTGAAGTAAGTATAAGTTGTACCATTCCCTTCATGTTAAAGTGGCTAAAATTATGGTTTCATACTTTCAACTGAAAAAAGAGATGGGGTAAAAAAATCAAGAAAATGAATATCACAAATCACAATACTATTTTAGGGTTAATGCCAGCTGTTTCCTACTGCAACTAACAACTATATCTAGGCCGAGCTGTTAGACTATTGTCCCATTTAGGCACTGTCTTTTTTGGTAGATGAATCAGACCTTGAGATTATCAAGGACTAAATTGACTTCAGTGCATACAGGGACAGACTTTTAARGCAGTTGTATGTGGTTCTGATCAATAAGTACATGGTTTATGTTCTTGACTACATCCTCTTGATTTAGAGAGCTCCCTTGTAGCCTAAGATATAGTATTCCTGTATTGGGATGAGCTACAGTGAAACAACATGAAGACCATGAACTCACCTATCTATTATTTCTCACCACAGTCTGCAGGTAAAAATACAACACCTCATCATTTTATCTTCCTGTATATCACTGTACAACGAGCAGTACTTCCTTTTCACCAAAACCTACCTGACAAAAATTATAAAATTTGAAAAAGCCMTAAGTATTTCATGTTGCAGAAATAYAAGCTGCATCGAGCCCAGCCTTTAAGTGAGCCAATCATCCAACTGGAAGATATAAGCTGTCACAAGTGCTTTATACACACTGCTTTTTAGACTGTTTTTGAGTTTCATAGTGAGCTGACATCACAATAGTCACCAGTAACAGCAACAGCAACTAGCACCAGAGATGCTCCAAGAGCTACCACTCCTRGGTGAATTAAACTATTAAACACATCTAGCACATTTCCATTTTCACTATTCAGTCCTGTTCACTAACTAGAAAGGAACAGTTATATATTGAAATCTAAAATTCCTTCCAAATTCATATTAGAGAGAAACCCTAACAACTCCAGCAGTTATTTTGGATACTTTGATTTTCCACCTGAACAACTATGCAAAAAGAGCACTCAGTACTCTCCTGTCTTACAAGGAAGATGACTTTTTACTCTGCATTTTAAACCCCTGCCAGGAGAGGTGGACTTTTAACTCTTCAGTCTGTGCAACACCAACTGTGCTGTTCTTCTAACTTCTGAGTAGTTTGGAAGAACACAGTTAGAAGCCTGAGGGAAAAAAAACAAGGATGCAAATGACTCTGAGGTATCTGAAAGTCAACATCCTCAAAACTAATAAATCAGAACAGCTAACAGAATCAGAAGTTGCATTTGAAACATATCACTAAACTTCAGCTTACAGAAAACAAAGAAGCAGCATAACAAGGCAGTTTACACACACARCTATTGAGGAATTAGAAATGGGATCTTACATGCATAGTCAATATCAGACTTGATATCTAATTATATCCCAAATTTCTGCTGGAAACTTAACAGATGTCAATKCTCTTGGAATTAAATTCTTACCACAATAAAAGGGAGCAAAGGAAACTGTTGTATCAGACATTTCTTTTTAAGCATTGTGCTTTAAAATGCTCATTTATTAAAAATCAAAACCAGAAAACACATTTAGCCATTGCATCTCAGAAAAAAGGAAGGAATCTTGTTGAAGCATGGTCAGCAAGCACTCCAGAATAAGCATTTTCATGAGAAAAACCTCTCTCACTTRGAGCAACATTATTATGGAATTGTTTTAATGGAACAAAAAAAAAAGCTCTATTTATCCACCTATAACTAGAAACAGCAATAAATCAAAGATGGMAAATCCAAGGGGTATTCCTCATGTTTGATTTCAAACATACTGTGTTGGGTTCAATAAACCTCTCAGAAACATCAGGAGCCCCTAAGAATGAAGACTTAGAGCAAAACTCAGAAAAGCAGTTAGAAAAGTCCCCCCTCTTTRTTTTTCTTTTTCTTTTTAAAATATTTTTCTTCCTTAAYACCAAACTGGGCAAGGGATTAAGTACTGTTAAATAGTTTTCTAGGGTTTGAGAACCCAAACCTGTTTCGTTTGTTCAAAGTATTTGCTAAAAGTAAAATTCAAACCCGAACAAGCTCTCATACGTTAAAGCTTCAATTCCTCTGCTCCTCTCCCTGGCTTTGCTAACAGAGGTTAACACCCAATCACGTATTTCAAGGTCAGAAGGGACCACTGTGATCCTTTATTCTGGAGTGCTGCAAAACACAGACCACAGAACTTCACCCAGCAATTCCAGTGTCTAGCCAAGTAATTTGTAGATTAACTAGAGCGTATCTTTCSAAAAGTCAGCCAGCAAGGTCTTAAGCACTTGTGGAACTTCATTTGCTTGAGTATGCTCRTTTAGTTCACAGAGTAGATGTAACTGTTTAGGCTTAAGAGTGCTCAGGGTCAAAATGCCAAGCAAACTAAACTCAGCTGCTAAAACCCCAAAGGTTTTCCATTATTAGTGAGGGAAGACCCTGTTTTGATTCACAAAGCTCTGGGTCATTCCTGCAAGGTATGTTTTTTGAATTTCTTAGGATGTCAATTATTTAGAGCTTAAAAAAAATATGTATCTCAACAACGGCAAAATCCTTTGGCTGACCTCACAGGCAAAGGCACGCACAGAGATCATAATTTCCACAGATTTTAGAAAGAGCAAACACTTGCCAGCCTCTAGAAAGTAATCCTGAAAGCAAAAAAAAAAAAAATACTCAACACATCTTTAATCTTTAAATACACACATACAGCTTCCCCACAAATGGAGGGAGAACTCATCTGCCTGTTTAAACCATCACCCAATCCACTTGCACAGACTGAAACAACTATTTATTTATTTAACTGTTCTCAAACTCCTGTTGAAGGCATAGGATCAAGCTACAAAATAGATTGCCTTTCGGACAAACACATCATAATCTGAGTACAGTCCTAACTAGGTCTTTATTAGACACTTAGCTTCTAGGGTAACAGAGCCTCATTTCAGCAAGTCAAGCCCTTGCCTTTGTAGGAGAGATTTCACAATAAAATCATCATCTTTTCCTGAAAGGAAAAGTAAGGCTGATTTCTTCATGGAAAGAGTAKAAGCAAAAGAAGTACCAGTAGAATGACAAAGTACTGTAATAACTCAAAGATACAGATGGGTTCTATTTCTAACCCTGCTACCTGCTAATGTGGAAAATMTCTTCCTTTTCTCCATGCTAATTTCCAAGGTCTGTTCTGGACATCTAATTAAAATTGCAGGTTTAATTAAAGCTGTAAGTTTTCCAGGATAAAGTCTATACTTGCTGTAATTGTGTTTGCATGATGTACTAGTAAGCACTAGCTCAAATATTTTAATGTTGCTTGTGGTTATGTGTTATAGAATTAATCAGACAAGAACAAAAGTGAGAAAGAAGGTGATCAAATGTTTTGATAATTTGATATACCTGAAGAAGTAAAAAGTTAAGATGCTAAGTACAATAAAAAAGTGGAAAGGAGAAAAGGATGGGGGAAATAGGAATTGTATTGAAGAAACTAATGCTGAGTGGTGATTTAAAACAAAWAAAAAATAAAATCTAAGCTTKAAATTGAATTGTAGAATGGTGTTTCCTGATGGGTCACTTGCAATATGTTGCATCTCTGTGCCACAGAAGTAAGATGGATATTACACAGCTAGAGCTTTGAAGACAGTGTTTGGCTTGCCAGTATGGAGCCTGCCTTCCCTTTTATTACTGAAGGAGGATGTTTTTTTTTATTTGCCTAGTGCAATGCATTATACCCATAAATTCCATCCACTCAGCAAGTCAAATTAATGCTAACCTACAAGATACATTAGGTATGGGTTTAAATCAGTCACTTAAGATATACTGCAACCTAGTTTCTATCCAGGTTTGCAATATATTCACCATTAAGATACCCTGCAAACATTCCTCAAGATGCATTGTTTGTTGAGGTGTTTCACCTTTGCCAGAAATGTAAAGGTGTAAAGAATACAAGATCTAATTTGTTTTGCTCCATGATCACTACCAATGAAATTGCAGGCTGCCAAAACATTACAGTGCTACAGGAAAAGAAACCTTGCTTGAATCACATTAGTTAACCACATAATAGAAAAATCTACTGATTTCCATCATGAGTAGTTTCCACTAGGATTATGAGATTATGGTATCTTTTCAGGTGACAGCAGAAAGAGAAAAGCTGATGAATTATGTGTGAATCCGTAATGGTATATGGTAAAATTAAGKCCTACTTAATGGTGATGTCCAAATTTTCTCCACTTATCAAACTGTCCTTTTTTACATAATGGGCATTTGTAGGCATAATCACTTATGCATTATAATGTGYATGCATGAGTTTTCAAAAATAATTTCAAGGCTGATTTCTGTAGCTGCAGAGTTACACCTACTGCAATCAGTTTAAATGAGAGAGGTGTAGAAAGTACAAATGGGGAAAAAAATAGTAGGGACAATTCAGAATGCAGAAGTTTCCCCAGAGGAAATGCAGGATACAGATACATTTCTACAGCATGTGTCACTCCTTTGTCAATATTTACCCAGCAAGTGGAATGATAATGTGCAGTCATTATTAAATTCAGCCTTCTAAAAGAATAGGTTCTGCCTCTTGATACAGTTGCTCTGTGTAAATTATTCCAGGAATTATGCCACAGGCATAGTTATTTCTGATCTACGTCTTTTTTTCCAGATGGTTCATCTGTTTGTTTCTCTAATATATTCAAGATTCATAGTGTTTGCCACAATTTACACATTTTTAATGTTGGTTACTCAGATAAATCTGATCTTAGACAAAGGATGAAGAGATAACATCTGTAGATTTTCATGCTAATGCTAACTTACAAATTTCCCTAAACAGTGAAAGCACAATAGAGTTTTTGAAAGATTAGCCAAATGTAAGAGTTTTCCTTGCTCATCRATATTGTAGGAAACAAAATAGGTTTGCTTAGTTTTACCAAATGATTTTCTTTAGTGCAGGAAGCCAACACATGCATAAGGCAAGCCATAGTCTGTATTCTTCCTGCCAAGGCTCAGACTTCTGTTCCTACTCTTGAAATATACAGTATGCACACGAGGCAGATAAATATAGTCCTCCCTTCTAAGCATTTTTTAGTACTTCTTTCCTCAAAAACAGCTACTGCTTTCATGGACAAGRTAGAAAGTAAAAAACCCTAGCTAGTCTCAACTCTGAGCTGTGTTGTCAAGGTTTTAKAGTGAAACTCCTTATCATATTTTCTTGTTTCTTACAAGACAGTTCRCAAAAGACTGAAAAGGATCCATCATTTCCACAAGTGGTGTGCACTTTTGTTACATATTTTTACGTACAGGAGATGTTAAAAGAGTTTACTAAAATAAGGATTCCACTGGCTACTTTCTGTATACAGCTTGGAGTCCTAAGGCTCATGATCTAGCTAGGCAATTAAGGCAAATAATTTTCCCAAGTTATTAAATTTCAAACCTTCTCTTGGAAACACTTCAGAAAATGAGAAATAACTCCATTCATACAACTCTCTAACTGAATCTCCATCTCCCAAGTCATACAAATAGCAGCAAATGTTGGACAAGGTTGCCCAAATTTATTTGATCTGTCTACAAAACCTRTTGATATGCCTACAAACAGATTTGATTGACAGAACCATGTCTTTGATCTTTTAATGTGGAGTAGCTCTGGGATTTCATAATCCTGACAGGTTTGTTAGATACAATGAAATCAAAAGCCACAGCCTAGCTGCAGAAGAGTGGACAGCTCTACAAATAAGCTCAAGCAATGCTGTTCCTCAGTGCTTTAGTACCAGAAACATTGTACAAAGCAATGAGGCCATTCKCTTGGGATTCTGTCAGCTGAAATCCTTCGATTGTCCATATTGAAAATAATAATGCCACACACTTGCAGAATTCTTGTGGAATCTGTGCAAACTGTGAACATATTTTCAGGTCTCTTTTTGAGATAAAGAAATGAGTCAGAAAAAGATCTGCAGCCTTTTAAAACTGCCAGAAGTTYCTAGAGTTCATTTGTACATGCTTAGTATTAATCAGTGGCAACATTAAGAGCTGCATGTAAAGTTACACTTGCAATTATATCGACCAAGTTTTGGTCAAGAATAGAAGGTTGAATCAAGTAAAATGCTTCCAAAGAAAGCACTGGAACCAAAACAATGAAAATTAAGCTTTCCCACTCCCCTGCCCTGGGCCTCATCACCCCCAGGAATCCTTGCTCTGTACTTGAGAGTCTTTTTTTTCAGAGTTTAAAAAAAGAACCATTTTTGCAGCCACAGAAGCATGTTCACTCTTCTCCAAACAGTACATTTGCAATTCATCAGTGAACATTGTKTGTTARATAATGAAMCATTAACACCATTCACCTGCACTGATGAAAATGATATATCCAYTTTTTATTTGAATRAGCAACAAAAGAAACAGAGCCCACATATAGTTTTAAATATCTATCTATCAGCTCACAGTGGCATGTCACAGCAAGAAGGCTGAACAAATACGCAAAAAATTGTTTTTTAATGTGGGGAAGTAGAGTAAAATTGTTTATAGTGGGGCAGYAAGTTCTTAGCAACAAAGTAAATCGCAAAYAAATTTTTCAATGACATTTTAAGACTTCATATCAGATTCTTATATACTGTTCAAAAATCAATTTTGCATGGAATTTCTGGRAGTGTTCCATTATTAATAAAGCAGCAGTAGACAACTGTGGCTGCAGTCTCACAACAGCAACACCTGAGGGGGAAGAATGCTGCCACACATTGTCTTTGCATTAAACAACTCAGCCCTGAATTCCTTGTGAATCCAGGCAAACCTCTGCCTGGGATTAAACCCTTAYGGCATCTGTAATCAAGGGATGTCAAAGGCTGGGGAGGAGGTGAATTATTGGTGACTCTCTGCAGGTCTTCATTTTACCTAACTCAGAGTCATTTAGCTTCTATGCATATTAAATTAATTGCAACATTGTACAATCAAATTCAAATGGAAATTCTCAAAGAAACCAGTAAGAAAAATTCGTGAGAATCTTAAAAAAAATGCTTAAAAAGATACAGAATGCATTTAAATTGTTTCTTATTGTTTGTATTAAACAATATTTTATAAGCAAAGATGATCACTTTTTTTACTGAACAAGTCACCTTTTTTATCTAACTCTTGCTGCTGCATTCTTCCATATCATTTATGTAGATAGCATGGTTCTGATTTCAGGGGTAATGATCAGAACTGGCATATCTTTATCCTAGTAATGTCATGTAATCCACATCTATCTCGAATTGCAATTTCCATTATGCACCTCATCTTCAATTTCTATATACCTGAGAGTACTGCAGATCTCAGTTTAATTTAGGACACACTGAAGCATACATTTGACCTTAAGCACATGTTTAAGTGCTTTTCACAAACAGACCTGGAATGAGACTTTCACAATGAGGAGATGAAATGCAGAGTTAGACACAAAACACAAAAGATTAAAGTGCTTTAGGAGAGTAAGCAGACAGAAGAGACTGCTGTTGGCCACAAAACCAATACTGTTTAATTGTCCAAGGGTTTATGTGACCTGAGCTTTTCTCGCATTTCAAATAAAGAATTAAATGCTCTCCGCTATACTCAGTGAATWAATGTCTGTAAAAGGAAACCGTATTTCCATACTGATCCTTATATTTAGAAATCAGTAATGAAAATCCTTTGATAAATCCATTTGAATAMGAAATTCCCCATTCTAAAGAAAAATCTCATAGCCCAACATTATTGCACAGCATATTAAATAATAGAGAAGTATGTGTACCTTGATTGGCTAACAGATGAAATCTGAATAGTGCCTAATACAACCTAATTCATTGTTCAGAATTTATGAGACTCATCATCATTTAATTAACAATATAAATATTAAAAAACATTTTCTAATAAAATTTTATAATTGTAATAAGACACTCCACTATATGAATTATGGAGTATTAATTCACACCCAGTTGTGTTGAAACTGGGTATGAATGAATAGATCATAATTCATAACTTGTCATGTCCTAGAGCTGAAAATAAAAATGCAGACAAAATAAAATGGAATAATACCTTGCAGAGATAAATTAGCTAAAATTCAAGTTATTAATGTAATTTATTGTTCCAGCTCTTTATCCCAGCTTCTCACACATTACATGATGCCTGACCTCATAGTCCTTACACATGGAAGATGTCTGCTTCAGCAGACAGTGATGTGGTAGTGCTGACCCCAGAGATCTTGCTAGGAACAGTGGCAGATGATGCTGATATGTGCACCAGGCAAGAACTTGRCTGATTAGTTTAAGGARCAATTTTTTCTAGTGAAATTACTCYAAAAYAATGGATCTTAAGAACTAATTAGGCAGAGTAACATGTTTTCATAAATTCAAATAATAAATTGATTTTTCAAAATTACAATTTMAACACAATGCTTTAAGAATCTTAGTTGAGCTAGACTAATATTTACGGTCAAGAAAAGGGAGCAAAAAGACCAGAAACTCAAAATGTCTTTTTCTGAGTGGAAATTTTTGTTTTTTCATTGCAAATTAATTAAATTCACATTTTTAAATGGTGAACATTTTAAAATGTGTATATGCTAAGTAAAATACTTCTATTTGTTCTGCCAGCCAGAATGTTGGTTACTTCACAGAATCATAAAAAAATAAGGTTGGAAAAAGCCACTAAGATCACAGAGTCCAACSTTTRACCAAACACCACCTTGTCAACTCCAGCACTAAGTGCCATGTCCAGTCATCTCYTGAATATYTCCAGGGATGRTGAYTCCACCACCTCCCCAGGCAGCCCAYTCCAGCATCTGACAGCCCTTTCAGTGAAAAAATTCCTACTCATCTCCAACCTGGTTCTGGCAAGAAAATTGAGGGTCTGCTTATACATATTTAAAACAATAAGGAAAAATATTTCTGAAAATTAACTTGTGTGAATTTTAGAGATGCTTGAATTTGAATCTAGGTCCATCCTGGARATCAGCCATCCACTTCTGGAATAGATAACATAAATTTTCATCTAATCCAAGATAAAACAGAGTCATCCAGTCAGTTTCACAAAACTTTCTCTCAATGTGCATCCCTTATCTAGATGCCAGATGGAATGTTGTAATGCTGTAAATCCAACACAGAAATTAAGAGGAATTTGAACTTTCTTCTGGTTCTCACCAAGTGCAACCTAAGTACAAAAATTCTATCTCTGCTCCACACAAGCCACAAGAGACATCTTCTCTCAAACAGAATAAACTGTTTTCACAATGTTAGCCATGTATCCAAGCATTTGCACTGATTACAAATGATTGGACACGCCTCCATCCCACGGTGGACACCATTTTAGGCACGAGAGGAACATTTCCCATCASATTATAGAGAAGCATGTAGGGCCCCTGGGGAGAAAATTCAGATTGCAAGAATAATTCAACTGCTTGTAATCTACTTTCTACACATCTGATAAATTCCAGGCAGGGCTACAGAGAACAAGCAATGGGGCAAAAAATCATTTCCTGTTAGACCAGATGCAATCATGACCCATAAACTGTCAAAAGATGCCACAGACCCAGCTCCATAAGAAATGCTTCCAACCACAGGGAAGTTCCCTATTGCCCTGCCTCTCCAGTGAATGCTKTTCCTGTCATTTCCCAATGACCTGCTCTGTTTGTCTCTGCAAAGTCTGAARCAGCTGGCASTGAMAACATTTACAGACAAMTGTGTGRCTACTATAACTGTAAATCTGTATCCCACTCACCCCAAGYAAAGAAYYTGATGCAAATTCTGCAAGCTAGAAAATGCAGAGGGATGGATTACATTAATTCAGCGATAACTCAGTTCTTGTTCAAACTTATCTGAMATATGAGAAGACAGAACAATATTGGCTCTTTGTATTATTAGGGTGGCTGAACATCAAGGGTGAAATCTTGGCCCTTGCAAAATTAGTGGGAAATTTGCCATTGACTTCAATGGAGCCAGGATTTGACCCTGGGTAAACACAGTTCCCATATGTGCTTCCATAAAGAAAATTAGAAATTATTTGTCTGATAGCATATGGAATCCATTTACGCATTATGAATAAGATTATTATTTTAAATGGAAGATAAATGCAAATTGACTRCTATATTCATGCATATATTTGCACATATCAAATACAGAACATGGGAATGAGAATCCAATACAGTCTCTTCTTTTTCTYAGTGTTAGGTAAGAGCTTAAAAACTTGTTTGGGAGGAGACTTACAGGACAGAGGAAAAGTTACCAGCAACCTAAAATTTCTTTGGAAATTCTAGAATGATACAACCCAGGTTGCCTGGGTTTTGCCTGGATTTTCCTATGCCTATGATTTTGAATAGATCTCTAACATTGCTCTAATGTTAGGTTTTCTGGTTTTGAATGTATTTTACTATTAAAAGAAATACATTTGAAGGASTAAGAATGGAGAAAAAGCCAAAAAAGGGTATCTCATCCCTCATGGCTCTGTACTGCCTGACCTTTCCCACCAGAAAAATTATTTTACTTCTTTGGAAACATGGCTCAGGGCCATCCCACTGCAGACATGGTTTCAAACTAACTTGGAGTTGTGCCATGAGGAACCTCTGGCTTATTATACAGGACGGATGCCAGACAAACTGGCTGAGGTGTGGTTGGGTTTTATGGACTTTCAATTGAAAGTTATGCTATATATAATGTGATTAGATCTGACTGGAATGTTATTACTTATTTTGTTTTATTGAAGTTTAATTGTTTCCTTATTTCACTGTCATCTCTCCATTTGACTAACACTTGTGTATCACTGGTGAGATATAATATTCAGCCTGGCTTTGTCTTTATACACYACTGCTCTTTGGACCCTTTTTTGTTCCCTCAAAGARAGAAAGAGGGAAAGAAAGAAAAAAAGAAATTATTCAAAAAGCAAATTCCTTTCTAAGGCCAGTCCTAAAGTTTTTGCAGAAATTCTGCCTGCAGCAAATGTTTTACCTGAAGGAAGTTAACAAACATAAACCATCAATCATACAAACAGACCTCATTCTCACTAAAAGGTATGTGTAGTTTAGATGGCCCCTGCATTCAGTTTTCAGTCCCTAGTTGTACATTCTGTTTTTGCAAATAGATTTCTGCACGCGTCCCATAGAGCTTTATTTTCTCAGAATAGGGGCAGTGACCATGCAGTTTGATCAAAATAAAAGGACCTTCATTTACACATATACAGATATTCACAGTTTCTAATGCACGGCTAGTTACCATGTCTTTGCTGAACTCAAGTGCCAGTTTTTTCATGCTCTTCCTGCGGGCAGTTGGACACACCATTGCAAGGCATGGTTTATCTTAACAACCCTCTACCTCCTGTAAGGTACCCTTTACTACTTCACCTATATATGTCTTATTTCATTCCACCTGGAGCTAATGGTTTGCAAGGATTATAGGCAGTTGATACCCAATGGAAAACTTTATTGTTTGGTCTTGTACATACTGTCCACACTTCCAAACCCCTCAAATCATGAGAGAAGTGCAAAGGCTTTGAGATTGTATAACTAATCCTCATCCCTGAAGTTTAGTTTCGAGTACATCTAACCTTGGAAGCTTTTTCCAAAGAGAACTGGAGAAACTCATTTAGTATGTACATTATCATATCTCCCAGCCTATTTTACCTCATGTACTTCTTGCTCATTGTTTGTAGAGGTGGTAGCTAAGCTGGTTCAACAGCTGTAAATAAGGTAGACTTTCCCTAAGTTGAAAAAAAGAGTTAGTGAGATGGTACAACACTAGTTAATTAACTAGCACTAGTTYTAAAAAATCTAAAGGATGCAGTTTTCTTTTCTAAGAATACAGTAACTTCAAAATGCCAGATTTTCTGTGCCACAGGAAAAGAARTTATAGAATTAAGTTGAGCTGTCCTTCACTGTATTTCCTCAGGAAGCTAGKGCTGATTTGGGGCCAGGGGAGGAGATGACAGAATTTTAGGTTWTGTTTTGTTTGGGTTTTTTCTCAATTCCAAGATTTTTCTTTTCTATAGCACTATAGAGTCAAAAACATAGGTATTTTAAAATCAAGTTGCATGTTTATCTCATAAGTTAACCGACCTAGTTACATATCACATTGAAAAAACCTACTTTATTAGAGATGTCTATATTAAAGACTGCAAAGCCTTCTTTTGAACGCCCAGAGTCAGCAGTAGTGATGGGCTAATATGCAGTCTTTGGCATTGTTCAGTTCAGTTCCTAATAATATTCCTCCTTGCCTATAATGTCCCTGATTCTCATATCACTGCTTTTCTCTCTCTCAGTGCTCTCGCTCAGTGGCCTCGCTTTGCGATCCAACAGAGAAGGAGAGCCAGTAGGATGCTTTATCAGCAGAAATAATTTCAAATKAATATTAACATACTTATTTATTGTCTGTCCTTCCTTCTTCATCCCATGCTATGGCTATGATTTATTAAAATAACTTTGAGTACATGCAGACACCTGCCTTCTATTGCAGAGGATCAGGAGGGTTCAGCAGTGTTTTGTAAACATCATTCCTTCAGCAAACACAAAAAAAATGCTCTGGTCTTTCTTGAGAAACCACTCCTTGGTTTGAGAACTAGAAATATCTTTGCTGGGKCTATGAAGTTCCAAGTAGCTATTGTATGCAGCACAGAGCCAACAGCAAAATTGCTACAAGATCATGGAATTTTTAAAATAAATGTTGTTTTCTATTTAAACCTCAAGTGACATTATAACAAGGTTTTACTGTTCTTGCTGTCATYCTGCATTAAAAATCTTAGACCAGTGAAGAAAAACAGAGCTGAGGAGTCAAGGACAAATAGGRAAGTCCAGAGACACAGCGTGAGTTAAATTTTGGTGACAGAGGAAGAAAGACTTCAATTGTTGGATCAAGCAGAGCAAATGCAGACTGARCTATAAGCTATAAAGTTCTGTCTCAACTTTCAGTGCATTAGCAGACCTTGCCTCATCTAAGGCCTTCACAAGAACACTTTCCACAGGTTCAGGAGCCTCATTTAAGATCAGGTCCAGGCACCCATTCCTTGCCTGAGGTATACTGTCTGTAACTTTTCCTAGACCCACACCTGAATTGTTGCTCATATTTCCCAGACTGATGTTCAGCTTGACTTGTTATTTTGCTTATGCCTCAGTYATCACTTGGTCTATCAATAGAACTTGGTACTGTCACTGCCTGCTGTGCTTTCCTGGCTCAGGTGCTGTGGGACTTGGTCCTGGACTCTATTCTGGCCACCCTTGGCCTCCTCATCCCCGAGGAAGCAATTCACCCTTCCTGCAACAGAGAGGGGAGTTCTGCTCTGGGGATGCATCCTGGAGGAGAACCAATACAGGAATGCTACATATCTGAGAAGAGGAAGGGAAAAAACTGCATTTTCCACTCTATTTCACCTCTTTCAGTCCCTGATTAGAGACAGAAAGATCCTCCCTGCAAGGATGTGAAATACATTATATGAATTTYTGAAAGGAAGGCAAAGGTAATTGTACACTCTTGGAGTCTCCATATTGTTGGCAGTCATCCAAAAAGTTACTGGCAAACTACATGGGAAAGCATACAGCAAATGCATGCCAAGAAGTAAAAATAAAAAATAATGGCAGTTGAAACTTAGTTTCCATAGCGTCAGAAATATTGGTCAACAAGACATACTACTTACCTGATGCAGCACCTTCAGTAGCATATCTGCCTTTTTACCAAGCCCCTGTGAGATATTACTATACAATAATTGCCTACATCTACAAAAAAAACCACACAAAACCAAAAAAAACCACCCCCAAACACAATACACCCCCCCACACACACATCATGATTTGAGATTCATTGCTTTCATAAAGTGAATTGAATAGTCAGGAAAATGKCAGAAAGTGAAGTTTTTAAAGGACACATATTAAACTAAAAACTAAAGTACACCACATACAAACTGGGAAGGAGGCTTGAACTTGCCAGTACTGATAGTTCTGAAGTTATATTGTTATGCTAAACAGGCTGACCATAAGCAAGCACAGCTTATAGATGTGCAAAAATAAAGATCGAAGATGGAAGTGATAAAAGTACTCCACCTACTTCAGCTCAAGCAAGCAGGTTTTCCTTTCCTGATTGATGGTAAAATAGAAACTGCAAAATATTCAGATCAACTCTTCAGACCAAAGGAAAAAGAGAAGGATATTGCTCGGGTCTTTTAGCACAGGTCAGGTCACTAGAATTCTCTTCCCATGAGATGTGGAATAGCTGCACATGTACTCTGAAACAGYTTTTATAATATCTGGAAGTTGTTTTGAGGCTTACTTGACTGAGGGTTGATGCCTGGCTCTGTGGACCTCCATTGGCATGGAAATACTGGTCACGTCTCTCCTGGCCTGTCCCCATTCCAAATATGTTTCTATACATTCAAGTGACACTTTGTTCCATTCCATTTATTTTTAAAGGCCAAAAGCCTTGACCAGAATGTGGGAGGACTTGTATTTTCATCCGTCTCAGATCTTAGCACACAATCCACAGAATAAAAAGAGTTGAAATTACTTATTTGGTTCTTTTATAAAAAACAAAAGAGTTCACAGCTGTTGATCTGTCAGTCATTTTCCCTGTTAAACATCAACTCATATATGTAGCTACTAATAATGCAATATACAAGTAAGAACCAAATTTGGGGTTTTTTTTTAAAAGCGTGTTTAACAGAGGGTCCTGATCTATTTCCAGTCTCCTTAAAGTAGCCTTTTCCCTCTCTCCCCAAATTATTTTCTCTGTTATTCACACTGTTTCCTGCCATTACAAACACAAATCCTATTTTCTTTCTGACAGAAGCTAAAGAAGCTTGGTTGTAAAGATATAAAGCCAGGACTTCCAAGGTGTACAGTCTCTTTATTAAGAGTACTTATCCAGAATAAGCACTAAGGTAAACAGCAGTAACAGGAAAACCCTTCTGTTCCTGACTAGGGCCCACTCTTCTGACAAAAATAAATACTCCRAGATTTATTTCCAACTTTTTGATTGTTCTAATTGATATTTAATGCAAGAGAAAGTTGCACTGATTGCACACTGTTTGTTTAGCAACACAAATTAAAAAATATGCTTATCACTCAAGTGTACTAGAAAGACGTTCTATCACATCCTTGCCTCTGTGGATGAATTAGTTTTAAAGTAATGAAGGTTCCTATCAATTCCTGTAAATTATTAACTTTGYAAAATATCTAAAATATGTATCAACTACAAAGGTGTTGCACTAGGTGTCCATTCATGTTCCCGTGCTGGGAATATAAACAGCTCTTCATACATTTTCTTAAACATATAATCTTAAAYGTAATCTCACAGTAAATTTGTCTCTCTGTTCATTTTGTCTCAAACCAGAAACCTTGTCCAAGCAGTTTCTCATGAGCTGAGGTCAGTGTGAGGTTTAGGACTTACCACATAATATATTCAGATTTGTGCTTTCAATTTACTGTAKAGTGATTTTAATTCTTTAATATCAGATTATATTATTATAGTTGCATGCATTCCCTTTAATTATTCAAATCAATCAGCCATATATTGCTTTTTCTATTTCTCCTAAAATGATGACATTTACATGCTACCAGTTGATTAACATAACTCACAATAGCAAAAGAAAAGGGGGGAAAATTGATACAACTAATGAAATAATGACAATGGAATCATTCTCTAAAAGCACTATGTTTTTATTAAAGTTTTGCTATGTGGTGAAGCAAAACTACAGCTGTCAAAAATATGGCATCCTAACCCCTTTAACAAATTTTTTAAATCCCATCTGCAGGCAATGCAGTGCAGATAAACAGATGTCGCAGAAGTACAAAGCCCAAAGAAGAAAAAATGATTTGACAGTTCTAAGGTTTATATATCTGAAAAAAAAGATAACATATGTTTCTCTGATGAAAAAAGCCTGCGAAATGCAACAATTGCTAATGTTTATAAATAGCTATTGAATGACTAATGCACACTTAATACCTGCATTCATTATTGTTTTGAGTTTCCTAAGRAACAGTAAGTAGATCAATTAGAGAGGACTACAAGTTCAGCATCTTTCTGTGTAGCATTAGTTGTTTAGTTTAACTGGAGAAGGTCCCTACACTATCTTTAATCTGCTTGTGAGGTTTTTCTTCCCCTGTCCAAGAACTCCTCTCATTAAAGTGAACTCTTTTGAAATATGCAACACTGGCTACCTTAGTCCCACTTACTAATGGTCCTGAATTGATTCTTAATTAGTTGCAGTTTTGGTCAGAATCCCATTAAAATAGCTGAGTGTTCCAACAGGAAAGAAGGAAAAGTCTGGCGCTGTGCTGTGAGCTGCTGAGATTGGGGGTGAGCTTGCACCCTCGATGGCAGGGAAATGCACTGAGATTCAAATCACGCTCTGTGTCCTGGTTTGAACACAAGCCTTCATACTGTAATTTATTCTCCGTCTATAAAATATGAKGAAGAAATGCATCCAGATGCTGTTAGAAAAATTGCATTATTCCAGTATTCTTTTAGTCTCTTCTTAAGGAAAAGATAGGATACTAATTCAGAAGGATATGAAAGCTTTTCAATAAATAACTGATTTGTTTCTGTATCATTTTAATTGTTATATATTTTCTAACCCTCTGTTTATGTTCTAGAAAGCCTCTGGGAAGCAAAAGGGTATGTTTTCATGTTTTCCTCCAAATAACTGAGTATTGCTGTGAACTGGAGTATATTTTTGTTAAYGAAGTGATTCAGTGGTCATTGTACAGCTATTGCTTTATTATTTGAGTTTAATTATAGAAGATGGAGGTATCAAGAAAATATGYTCTTTTAAAGCACTATCTGGAGCAAGTATCCCTGTTGTTAGGGAGTAGTGGTGTCACGTGAGCAGCTTTTGTATTCAGCAGCAATAATTCACTGCCTGCAAGGGGAGATTGATCCCAGCTATGGTATCCCCAAAGGAGCCTCCACTAGAAATGGGCTCACATACTTTGATCTGTAGATTAACATGAGCAGGATCACGAGCCTTTGTCTCTTGTAAACATCGTATGTCCCTAAATTTGTATCCAGCAAAAGGCTGAGTCTTATGTTTATTTGGGTAATGAATTGCAGTAATTAATGCATGCATTGATTCCTCTACTGAGTCTCCCCTAAAGGCCATTTCCATTTTTAATTTATAGAAAATGCATACAATTCCTTTAATCAGAGCACAGTCTGGAATCTATAATAAACACTCAATGCAAAAAAAAATACAGAAAATAGAAGCGAAATTATTGAGTAGAATTTAGGTAGGCATTTAGGTAGACAGAAGTTGTATTTAACATTGTATTAATAGGCAGCTACATATCAAGCAGTAAAAAACATATATTTGGAATTTTCAGGGCAGATCTGAACCTATAAATAGAGAAGCAAAAATCCTACTATTTTATTGAACAGATTTTCACTTACTTCATGGCTCAATTTAGTCCCTAACACATGAATGTATATTTCTCACATATTTCTACTAAAAGGCTGTTTCAGTGCTGTCTTTCTCTCAGTCTGTTATGGCTTTTGCATCAAAAAAGACCCTACCATTTACTAAATATTCTTGAGGGGGGAAGATTCAAATGAAAAACATGAGCTTCCTTTATGAATTGAGAATATGTCTTACTTGCTAAATGTCAAAACTGTCCTCAGAATTGTACAAGAAGCAAAATGCAAACAGCCTTCCTCTCCCAATCCTTCAGCCCAAAAGCAATTTCTAGCATTCCAAACATTCCCTGATCTTAAACTGGATYGTGCTCAAGCAAAATGGCTTCAGAACAAAGCAAAAATCAAGTGCAAACCAAATAACACAATTGACAATTAAATAAATAAATAACCAAACAAATTCATTTAGATTTTTTTATTTCCTCCAGTACTTTCAGACACTAAGATTATCATTTTCCTTGTTTGGGAAATGCCTCCCTTGTATCATACAGTTCTTTGTATAAATAACATTTCCATAAACATACTGAAATATGTGTAAAATATGCCTGGTGAAGTATGAAAATACAACATTATAAATACACAGTGAGGCAGATGATGCTGTGCTGAGRAATGCAATCTAATATTTTTTTCTGAAATGTATCGGTGATATAAATTACAAAATACCCCACGGTATGTATGCAGCATAAAGGACACAAAAAGAAAGACTGATCTGGAAGCACGCACAAACGAAAGGAAGACCTGATTAACCTTTCACTGACTCCTGGTCCACGTGATGCAAAGCTTGCCTTCTTCCTAGAGTGATGGCTTTAGAAGAAGATGTTAAATTTAACCTCTGGCGCAATGATAAATTGACAATAAAAAATTCAATGGCTTGGTAATTACCAATCACTTTGGACATCGGCAACATTTTTCAGTTCTGTCAGTGCTCATTGGCACAAAAGCTTCAGCTGAAATTCTCTCGATCTCCCTCTTTTTAACTTTGTTTTCATGACGCAGATTAAATCTGCCACCCTATTACTGATTCATTTTCCTAATTTTTCATGTCTGCACCATGCCCCAGCTGCACTAGGCTGATAATTGTGGAGCCCAGCCCTGATGATTAACATCAGAAGAATTAATTATGCCTGCCATTAAAATTCCAGGTTGCACATGGTGATCAAGAAAAATTAAGTTTCTCTAGGCCTCTAAATCATTTCACCTTTGAGGAGAATGATAGTGACTCGACAGCTAAACTGCAGCCTGCGTTCCAGAAAAGGTCTAAACCACACACCCTTTGTATAATTCTCCAGATGCCTTCCTAGGTATTCTTACTGGTTTATTCCACTTACTAAATAGATTTACTGCTCTCAAATAAAGGCAACTAAACTATCTAGCTGATYGCTTGATTTTAATATAAACAATCTTTTTGTGCTCTTTTCTGAGACTCTTTGAGGGGTATCTGTTATGATAATTTCCAGGTTAAAGCATCACACAGAGAATGGAAGATCCAGGCACAGATTAATTCCATTGAATTGGTTGATAATTTACTTTTGTCCCAGTTACAAACTGAAGGGAAATTATGATTTTAGCACTGCATAAGGACAATTATTTTCTCAGAAATAAATTTACAATGAAACAAAAGCAGATTCCTAAGATCTTTAGGCTAAATTGTAATGAGTAAGGAAAAGCCTGTTGACTGACTCATTTCAAAATAGGTTTCTGCATGTGAAACTCAAAATGTTTTCAGTCTAGCCTAAGGTATGACATTTACTAGAGCCATAAAGAGTAAGATGATATGCATTTATCATGTTATTTTTCCACACTATGTTTTCATTTTAAAATTACCACAATCACATATTTTACAGGCTTAGCTTAGAAGACTGATGAGGAGTCATACTTTGATGAACACATGTAAATATCTCATGTCAAATGATAAATATCACAAAGAGTATGCATAAATTGTGGATCATATCTGCTCTCCTTCTTACAGTTAGGCAGTACCACCATAGCAAAACTATTTAGATGTGGATATTCTTGTTAGCTTTTATAGATGACAGATTTCTAGAATAAACTTAACAGAATTGGACCAAAGAGCAGCACATGAGCAATTATCTTCCCTATAAAATATGTGATAAAATAGCAATACTCAGTGCATTTAGAGATTAACTTCTACGGGAAGTCATGTGCATGGCGAAATAAGAGAAAGACCCTTCAATTTAAAACTTAAATCCTTGAGTTTAACATGAACATCACTGCTATAGCTCAAGGATATTGTATTCTATATAAAACAGGCCATTTAGAACTTGTGAGGACTTTATTGCACTCTCTCACTAATGACAACTAGCAGAGTATTCGTGATTAAATGAACATTTATTGTATTTGTAACAGTATTCCAGGAATGCCATAAAATAAAGCATGAAGTCATCCATTTAAACATTTTTAAAACATGTCTTAACTAAAAGCACTGAAAGTGTCTCCTTACTAGACTTATGGTTAAATCTGAAACCTTTTTCTTTCTGCCCTAGGACACAGATAACTCAAATGTACCAAGACTTTTGGCAAATCACAGATGTGTCCCYAGAGATCCAAGAAAACAGTCAAACACTTTGTCAAAAGCCTATGAAATAAAGTGAGAGAAGTCTGAATATACTTACTGGTCTTGTCCATTTCTAACTTCAGGGAAGACAGAGCAAATGGAGTCCTAAAAGGGAAAGACATGACAAGYAACACTAAGAAATGGAATTAAAACACTGGTGTAAAATTATCAAATTAGACCAGCACTCAAGACCATAAATTCCATTTTTAGCAAGAATGACTACTAGTCAATATATTCAGGTGATAAAGGGTTAATCACAATTTTAATTTTAAGACTTCAAACAGAGGATGAAAATTAATTGTACTGATTTTTGATGAATTTTAAAATTACTTCATAGAGTTTTATCATGTAAATACATAAATGTTATATCAGAATCACAATCAGCACAGTATGAGCTTTGGGAGAAGATTATTTTCACTGACACTAGTCTTGAAAATGCCAAAGCATAATTAATCTTGAAAATAGCTTGAAAGGTTATTCTGGGATTAAGGCTTAGGCCATGGAAGACAGGGATTAATATGCTCCATTTCCCCTAAAAAACCAACAGCTTTTGTCCTTACTAGTTTGCAGATGACTCTTGCTCCTAAATATGTACCCAGAGTACTTTACACACCAGTCAGCTGAAATACAACAGATGTTTACCAGTACAAGATACAGCAGCATCAGCATTGTCCTCTCAAATCATAGGGTTAACACCCAGTCCAAATCCAGACTTCCTCATTTATGSGAACTTGAACATTGTATTTGACTAATGATTGTTGTGAACAGACAGAAAACTTCAACTGCAGTCTTTAATAACCTATTTTGGCTATGAGAYAGTCCAGTTCTGAATCTTTAAATTTTTTCTGGTGCAAACTTCTACTCAAAACTTGACCCATTAGAAAGGGAAGAAAAAAGGGAAGAAGAAAAAAAA
>NW_026623262.1:1826228-1873836 GCF_030028575.1 Malurus melanocephalus
GGAAGGGAAGGGAAGGGAAGGGAAGGGAAGGGAAGGGAAGGGAAGGGAAGGGAAGGGAAGGGAATTCTGATAATTCCCATCACCACGGCTGCTTGAAAGCCTTTGCCTCTGCCACCCAAAATTCTGTTAATGCAGTTTTCCTCAATATCACATTACAAGCTTGTATTAGTTATACAGTCTGCTCACCTTTGGCATGAAAATAATCCCAACAGCTATCATGTGTACAAGTTCTGCCTAAAGGACAATGAGGCCATCAGACTAATCTCTTATGCACCTCCTTTTTGTGATCTTTTTGGCATGACTACTATTCACTGGTTTAAGCATCCACTTGAGCATTATCTATTAACAGATTTTAAATTTATTTATTATATATTAGCATTAATGTGACCATGAACTTGAACACACTGTGACAGGTGCTATAAAACACACAGATCTTTAATTATAGAGTTCACTTTCCAGACAAGATGACTGAAAATGACAGACAGATGGAGAAATACAAGTAAGCAATGAGACTGGATTTGTTYTCATGTTGTTATAATTCTTTTTGGTAGCCATTACCAAAAATAATTTTAAAAGTATTTGAGGAGAATAATGTAAAATGATTTTTTTAAACAGAATTAAAATTATGTCTGTCATTGTTAAACACACATTGATACAGGAAGAAGTGCTTTTAGCACAGATTTTTTTTATGTGTTCCTCCCTTTCATGTTATTTACGTATTTTTTCAACTCCCAAGTTATGTTTATTTTTCCCATGTTGTCAATGTGAGACTCATATCACCTCCTAGACTTCAAAACCAGTGCTAATAACACATGAAGGTGTAAGAACACACACAGCACAGCAAAGAGTTAATTCTGAGCTGCTGCCTGGAGCACGAATTCCTGAAGCCCAACATAGGCTGCCATGCTTCACTGCAACTGGTWCTGTGCCTACCAGCTAGGACATACTGGCCAGAGTCACACAGGAAAGCACACCTAATGACCATTAATTTTGCCCCMCAGCTTCACTTGTCAAACAGATTGGAAGCAGACTAGAAGTTAGACACTTCTCCATCTGTCATATATCTTAAGGCAGTTGATGTCTCTCCATTCCCACATACAAATCCGGTGTGCTGCTCATGGACTACAGCAGATCAGCAGGTTTCTGATTCCAGCATTTGTCCTGCCGATTTGCCACAATTTCTGAGTTGTGTCAACTCAGTAACGATCAGAGACARTATTTCAGTGTGATGCAAAGATCACAGTGGGCTACAAAGGGTAATAATATACTTTGAACTCTAACAGGCTTGCAATTATATAGAGATGTTGTACTGATACAGCCAGACATATTTGTCTTCTACATGAAACAAAAATTGTTTCTTAAACAGAGGCAAAGGAGAGAAAAGGCCTTTTTCCTTTACTGCTGTTCAAGTACTCTGATCTTCCTCACACAAGTAACCACTGACTCCAAGTAGATAACTCATGTTTCTAAGGATAAGGTTTGTAGACCCATTTACTATTAGAAAGTTAGAAAGAACAACAGCATTTTACGCACACAAATTCTAGACTTATTTTTCTACTAATCACAATGAATGGTTCCAGTTTAAACAATTCCAGGCTTGTTTCCAGTCAACTCTTAAATAAAGAAAATAGGATGATTTAGTGTATGTCTTCAATTCTATGCTAATCAGATCTGGGGTCAATCTCCCTGTCACTGCAATTTAACTTGCAGCAATAAAATATAACACAATGCATTCAGCATATATTTTTCTATGTGTAAATCCAGAAGAAYATATACATTCAAAAACATATTAACGAAGTTTTGCCACATATTTATGGGTCATTTTTAATTACAAACTGCCTGAGGATGCTCAGGCATCGGGTTCTCTCTCAATAATGTTGCAGCAGACCAGCAAGCTTGCCTGACAAATGTAAGTCCTGAGATGACATTGCTCACCAGTCTTGTAGAAACTGGCAGTTTATTGTGCAGCAGCCTGTTAGCATCTGARTACCATGGGCTGGTCACTGCAAAGATGTTCTGGCTCTGTGGCTACCATCCTACACATCCCAGTTGTTAAACTGTCAGATGCAAGCAGGCTTTCATACTACAGACCTCTTCCCAACTCTCCATTCAGGGAAAAGGATCTAAATTTGGAATATACATTTTCCTTCACCATTCAAATATGTATTTATAGCCTAATTGTATTTGGTCCTTTCTCAAGGATTTCTCTGTCCTAAAGAAGTTTAAGTCTTCTTGCTGTCAGGTCATTGGTTCTACCATCTTTCATCTGGCACGTCTAGGAGAACTCCCAGCTGACTCAGATGGAGCTGGCTAACACCAGCTCCATGGTTGCTACAGTCCAAGGAGACTGTCATTCTTTGGGATGCAGATGGTCATTTCTGTAAGGCAGGGCTATGCTCCCATCCCAGAAAAAAAGGGTTTAAGCACACAGAATTCACCTTATATTCCTGATACACATATAACTTGCTAATCACATTTTATACAGGTTCATTAAATAAAGGTTCATGAAATCACATGCWACTAGTCAAAGGCAGGATTCTGGTTTTCAAGTTTACAGCCACAAATTGTATTTAAGAATAGGGGGTTTTCTTCCAGTTATATTTTTTACTAATTTACTGTCACCACCAGCACTGGGATACGTTTCAAAATCTAAGTAAAATGGCATTTACTTAAGTCAGCCTATTCTGTCAGCAAGATATGGRGGGATGATTCACACAAATGAAGATTTGGTGAAATACACCCATGACAGTTTTAGTTTCAAATCTCCAGGGAAGACTTTGGAAATAGCAAAACATCATGAACTAATTTTTTAGCAATAGAGTTAGGATAATTAAATGGGCAAAACCTCCATAATATTTTTACAGAACTATACTTAAAACATTACATTTTGCAAATAATTATATTGCTTAGGAGAAAAACAAACAAAAAGCCCCAACACCAGAAGTAGTGATTAATAATATTCCAATTTGTTATGCTTTCATTTGTGGAGGACCTGCTAGCTTGGTCAATATTTCATCCCTGGAGATTTCCCTTTTCCCATGCTACCAATCCATTCTTCACATCTGGAGAATAGGCCACTAGTTTTAAACAGTCTTTAATTCCTTCCATTTTACAGCATCAGCTATGTTTAATTATAAAATATCTTAATATTGAAAAATTACTAACCATCCTCCATATGYTGTAAAAGAACAGAATTAGCAAACTGATGGCAATCCAGTGATCTCTGGTTTAAGCCTATAATTTAAAAAATCTGACTTTCTCTGTCAATGCAGTTTTCTGACGTGAAGAAATCTGCATGACTTCTGTACTAATTTACCCTTAGCTGACCTTCCATAAAACACTTTTTTCCCCCCTAAATAATACTTCTTCATATTATTTTAGTTTTTGTTGAAAACATCATTTGGAATGCAAATAAATCTAGAAASTTACAAAGCATCCTCACATTTTCTGCTGTGACTAAGCTCAATTCCTTGAGGGATTGATGGAGAAAAAGGGACAACTTTCTCATGGCAGTTTTCCCTTCTTATCCTTATACTCAACATAACCAGTAGCAGTCAAAGGTCAGGGGACAAATGAGAGCTACTCAGCTAAGTGAGACTCTGCAAGAGACAAAGATAAATTGATATGCATGTGGGAAACTGGAATGAATGAAAAATGAAAAAGAAGCTCCCACTGCTCTGGCACCTGTAACAGAAGAAAGAAAACCACATACCTTACTRTGTCAAAACTGTGCACAACATTTCTGCTAAGACCGGCTGGGAAAAGTAGTGTGACATCTGTTGAAAAATCAGAGGGTCAGGCATTTAGRTGTTTTCACAGGTTTTACTCAGACACATCAATTCCAGATTGTAGGATATATTGCAAAATAGGTCATATACTTGAACTATCACTCGTACATCAGGTTCTCTATTGAAGAACTGAATCTTTATATGCAGACATGCTTTTGCAATCTTTCTGCAARCAAAGTCAGCTGAGGACCAAAGTGGGAAATCTCACAGACCCAATCTTTTGACAAAATTTGCAGAACTTCACAATTTTAATAAGGTCAAAAATTCCAAAATTSCTTTTTAATTCAAAAAAGTTTGCTTACAAAGAGACAAATCTTTTGAGAGACAAATCCTAGGGATTTAGCTGTGTTCAGGTTTTGATTCTGCTTTGATTTAATTAAAACAACTTTTCTCTTTATTAGTTGATACCTTATTGAACCAAAGCTTTGTACTCCTTTTAAGAATTGCCTCTTTCTGTGAGGAGATTTGGCTTCAGTAATATGGGTAGGACTCCAAATGATAAATAACCTGAATATTGAACAAATGGCAACATTTCATTCATGCAGAGCAGGAAAATTTAGCCCCCATGGGTTATATTACAGGAAACTCCTTAAATCAAAATGTGGAAACTCAATRTTGAGGTGCATAAACTATAAGCTTTATTGATCACATCTCTTGTGACTGGGCACTCCTGCCATGCTAGAGACATAATTCTGCATGGGACTGATTTCCTTCAGCTTTGACTTAAGAGTGCTCAGCATCTAAAAATATCACAAAATCCTGTTTCTGCACATACGTGTCTCCAAAGACAATGCACAAGAATTCTCAAGGGTATTCTCCTTCTTTAGTTCTTCTGAAATCCTGGTCAGGCATCTAAGAATCCTGAAGGAAATTAATGGATATGTTTTCCACTGGAGGAGGTTGCCTATTTGGCATAAACTGCAGTAACAGTATGAAATGTCTTCTGATAAGAGGCCAATGTCATTTTGGTTTTTGATCCAGTGTAATGCTAGTAATCCATTCTTACCTATTTGCATAACTTTRTATCAATTTGAGTGACTGTTTACCTGTCATGTATGCTGTGGTGCTGAGTAGATGCAGAAAAGGACAGCCAGTGGAGGGTGAAGGGAGATGCCAAGGTTATAAACCACTGTTTATATTTTCAATCAAGCTTTACTTTCATGGGAAGCTTCTCTAGCAGACGTAGGTGCAAATACAGAACGTCACAGCTCTCTAACAGGCAACACCCTCCTTGGCCCATTCCTGTAAATTCTCYGCAGTGGCATGTTTTATTACCCTGGAGACACAACATGATGGCTATTTATTTAATTGCTTGGGAAGCCCAGCCAAAGAAGGGTGTCTCGGGTTTGGCATGTTAGTTTCCTGCTTGCAAATTTACAGTTTAGCACCGTTTGGGTTTTCAGTCTCCTTGTTAAAAGTGCAAGGGGCCCATTTCCCCAGATGAAGCACAACYGCTTTGTCTGCCTCCAAACAGCTGAAATCCCCCAAAAGGCMCAGAGCAGCAGTGCAGCCTGCTTGAAAACTGGTGTGTGCCGCCCCTCCAGCCACTGATTAATATTTGACATATTCTCCAAGCAGAGTTTTATATCCAGTTCAGTGTTTTCTCTGTCCTGTCCTTTCCTTCCCTCCTCCCGCCTAATTTTGTAGACAGACAGCCATAATGCGCAATAGAAGCATAAGTCTTTAAACTGAAAATGTCATCACTTAGGAATAGAAGAGAGTGGTATGTGTCATGTATGTCTGCAAAATGCAGTTGCTGTCTGTTACAGTCTGTAGCAACTTTTAAATCTGTCATCACGGCATGAATTTCATATTAAGCTCCTTCCCAGTGCTTTAGCCAGGATGTAAAGGGGGGAACATACTGTATCATTTATGGGCATGCTGGTGCTGGGTCAACCATGACATCACTCTCCACTCCACTGAGCTGTAATGAGGTGAAAAGGCAGCTTTAGAACAACATAGCACTTTATTTATTAGGAAAATTTAAGTGTGCATATATTTCAATTTATGATAAAACTGAAAACAAAGGTTATGGACTATAGCTCTCCTACAGCCCAAGGTAAGTAGGGGAGGGAAGGCATTTTGTAGATGATGAGAGATTTAATGCACRCTAAGCATAGAAGATTGAAAGCAGGCTGAAATCCTGTACTGACAGCCCAGCCTATTAGAGATGGTACACAGCACGTTTTGCTGCAATCAAATTGTAATGTACACTTTGATCAGAGCATGCCACTGAAGCAAGAGCCTGGTAAAGACCACCTAACATTTTCCAGTTCAAGAGGACATAGGCATATAAACTGAGAACATAAATAATTATTTCCTCCTAAATAATAGAGGAAAAGATTTGGTAAGGCTTGGAGGCTACAAGAGCCCTTGATTGCTGAAAGTTCCCTAGAAACCTCCAGTGCTTTTTAAATCAACATTGAGGAACTGGGCAGTCCATGACATMTCTTCAAATTAATGCTGAAATATAAACTGGACTATTGTACTTAACAGTAAGGATTGTTTTTGTTTTTTGATCGCAGCTGGAGATGGAAAAAAAAAAAAGTCCAAAAAAAGCATAATGCAGAACAGGTCTAATCAGAYTTGCAGTTAATTGCTTTTGCTCATTTTTTCTCAACTATGTCCATATTATTTTTACCTCAGGCACAGCACCAGCAGTTGGCTTTTCTGGAAATCACTGCAGAAGCATCACTGCTGCTAACCTCTCTCTTTTGAATCTTGCTTCTGAAAAGGGCATTCTTCTGCCAGCGGATCACAAATAGACACCTGTTAATCCCATCTCCCTTGGCACACATGGTGCCCACATCCATAATACCAAAAAAATACTTTCAAAACACTGCATGCAGGCTGGAGTTTTTCTGTCTGTAGAATCTGAACACTGTAAGTATCAGGTCTATGACATACTAATAATACACATAAATACACTGCTACATATAATTAAATAGAGTATTATATCTACATCTAAGAAATGTAGTTTGATATTGAGATTCTTATTTCCTGATTACAAGATGGTACTTTAACAGCCCTGGTCCCAAGAAACAATCTGAAATTGGTCTGTGGCCAGGATATCTAGGGTTCTGACCTTCCTAAACATCACAGACTTCTAATACCTAGAAAATGTCTGAACATTATTTGGCAGAAAATAATCCATGACAAGCCCATCAGGAAGAGACAGCATCAGCCCCTGAATAGGGGGTGTTCTTTTCAAATTAGTGGTAAGCCAATGTCTCAGCATGATGCTAACATAGCACTGCTACAGTTGTAGTTTTTCAGACGAAATATAAAACTGCATTCCTCAGTGTTCACAGAGGTTTAAGAAGTCATGATGCAAAAGCAAATGTATAATTACTGGTCAAACTGTCACATGGGGGAGTAAGTACTCCAAAGTATATTTATCCCAATAAAGGAAATGTTTCTTTAAAAAAAAAAAAAAAAGTTTATACATCTATCAGATAAATGTCTTGGGTATTTTTAAGATAATATCTAAGCTAATATCAAGATCATATCTAAGCTAATATCAACCTTCCAGAAAAAAAGGATGAAGTAGGCRGAACAGAAAATTCTGTATATGTTCTCATTTCTGCCAAAGATATCTACTAGACAGCACCAAATGCYTTCCCTTAAGTCATAAGTTGCAACGGCAACATTTCCAATTATGCTTTACAATGTACACATAACAGAAAGAGCTGAGTAAATGGGGCATCTTATGCAGTAGGCAACTACTCAATCCAAATGCAAGCAAAACCTAAATATCCTTCATTTTCTTTGTTACTTTCTTGGTATTTTAGGATTAGGTTACCTCCACCTTGTCTTTTCCGTTTTCTCCCCATTCCAACCAGATTTGATCTACCTATGGATTTTCTTAGGAAGAAAAATCTAAAGATAATGCTATGAATATGAAGTCTCTTAGTCCACCACACATCCTTAAAATACCTTTGTCTGCCTTCTCAGTGCATATTTAAAAATCAATTCTGGAACACTATATGAGGAAATACTAGTTAAAGTATTTTTATTTAAATTTGACCTGTAAAATATTCTCTGTACTTCCCTTCACATGTATTACTTGTTTCAAGTACAGCATGAACCAACAGTAAACACTGTTTTTCATCTCTAGCTGTGTTGGAAAGCCCCTGGAAGACAAAAGGTGACTGAGAGAATCAAAACCAAGATTATGCAGCATGATCCAAATTAAYTCTTCATATGTTTCCTCAAATGTTAACCTAAATTGAATTACAGTGTGAGTGAATCTGGTGCTCTATCTGCATTTCTTATTAAATTACTCACTATTAGCATCTGCCTTTCCATTATACCTTGTGGCCTTTTTTTACTCATTAATAACCTCACCATATGCCCCAAGTTCAGTACTTCCTCCACTGAATTTATTTTGCCATTTACAGATTCTTTAAACTTTTTTCAGTATGTGAAATACCTTTGTAGAAGATGGGAATAGTTTCTAAACTATCCGCTACTTGAATGATGCTCTTTCCAACAGGTAGCCCTCTGTGTCTTTCTACATTTACTTATTTCTGACACCCTCAGTGACATTGAAAAGGAGGGTACTCCCGATGAATCTACCACCTTCAGAAAGGAACAGAGAAAAATGCAGAAATCATTGTCACTGTATGAATGCAGAATGAGCCACTTTTGAGTATTCAGTAACAGTTTTGGCTTCCCTAGCTCAAAAATTTGTAGCAGAATTTGAAAATAGAAGGAAAAGGCCAACAAAGACAACTGGGACATGGAGCAACTTCACCAAAATTATCAAACAGAGCAGGACTCTGGCTTAAAGCCCCATCTCTGAAAAAACATGAATCCAGGTATAAAAATCAGAACTTGCATTAAGTGAGTGAAAGGTCTTTTGGAATACAAGAATTAAATACAAATTAAAACAGTTCTACTAATGCACAGTTTTACTAACAAAATAAGACACAGGATTTTGGGAAAGCTGAAGATTCAACATGAATTTTAAAAGCTGTTAGATATTTTCATGTGAGAAAAACCCATCCAGGACTATTAAACATAAAGATACCACCTTTACTTCACAAAATCCTAGAGCTGTACAGCAATGAAAACTAGAAGATCAGAGAGGGGATGATCACTATATGCTCGACCTAATCTTGTGCCCTTCTATAGGCAAGTATTAGTAGCCACTGTTGGATGAAGTAATCTAGGCTGGCTAGGCTGATAGAGGAACTGCAGCAATGCCAGCAGCAAAATTTTAACAGCTCATTGTCTGGCACAGCTTACTGCCWGTGCAACGAGAGTTAGGAAGAGAAAATATGTACTCCTGCCCCAGCTGCTAAATGTGCACCCCTTCCCCCTCCTTCTAAAACACTAAGTGGAGCTCTGGAACAAAATACAGAAGGGGATCAATTTTCTAATGTGACGGCAGTGCCACTCAGCTGGTGAGGAGCTGCAGAGGGCTACTCAGAGTGCCTCACACAAACACTCCTCCGACAAAGCATCACGATCCTGTTCCACTGCGCAGCACTCCAGCTCTAAGGCACCGCGTTTGCCTCACTCTCAGCCTCACTGGCGGACACCACAGACCTTCTGSAAACACTTCACCGCTATTTTTTTCTGTATTCACAGAACGTTCTTTCTCTTTTTAATTTTCTAGTATTTCTTATGATTCCTTATAACCTGTGCAGAAAAACTGAACAAGAAGAAACAGACAATGAAACAATGCAGGAAGATGCCAAATCGGTCAAAACCCCCACCCTATCCACACACAATCAGTGCCAGCTGTAGTCCAATTAAACTTAATCTAGTCACATGCTCATGTGTTCCTCAGAAATTAGAGGAAATCAATTCAAATGCTAATGAGAAAACCCATAATTTATTATCTGCTGAGGAATGCATGTTACATTAATTTTAACTGTAAACAATTATTTTTATTGCAAGATTAATTACACCATCTTATACAACTTCCTTTTTTCATATTTTTTKAAGGAATTGGTTTTCTGCTACTGTTTTGTTGATCTGTCACAGTATTTTAAGCCTAAAAAGTATAATTAATTTAGGAATACCACAAATGTGGTCTTCTATTCTTCTGTCAAAGGAAAGTGGGACAAATGCCTGGGGCAAAATACAGAAAGATCTGGATGAACTCGAGAATTCGAAAACACTACAGTCCTTATTGGGAGGCTGGAGCTAATAACATAAGAAAAGAAAGTCCAGGTAAAAGCAAAAGAAAAGCTTCATGGGTGTTGGCCAAAAATGAATGAAAAATAGACTTTTGAGTTATCCCAAAATGTCATTCAGCTGAACAAGCAGTTTTCTTTATTTTCAGTTGATCCCTCTTTATGCATATAAAAATTTTTAAAATATCGACTTCATTACTGTCAGGAAGCAGCAAAATATTTTATTAATAAAATACAAGTAAGCAGTGGAAAAGCAGAAGCATTTCAGGAAAGCCTGTCTTGCTTGCTTTGTTTGCTGACCAGAAGTCCTACTGTTTCATTTTAATGTGTACAGAATGAAACATCTGCATTATAGCTGAAGTTTACTGCAGTGATACAGAGAACAATGAAAATAATTCAAATAGTATTTATTTTCTCAGTTTCTAGACTTTATTTTTTTGTTTGAAAAACCWGCTCTAATCTCAGAAAAATGTCAGTGATAAAATGCTTTATCCTAAGCAGCCCATTATTCTTTTTATGTCTTTGGTTTTTAACACTCATACCAAAACAAAAATCAAAACCAGAAATGTATTTAAAGAGTTCATTTAATGGTTCAACAAGCAAGAAAGACCATCCAATGAGTAGTTTCATTTCACATTAATTTCTAGGAGTTTCCTCAGTACAGCCAAATCTGGATCAGAGATTTTGGGGCTACATCTAATAGATTTTTCTTGCCAAGTATTTTAGCACTACCATTACTTTATAGGAAACTGGAAAAATGTAGCTCTTTTCTTCCTTGCAACCCTTCACAAAGCTGATTTGCACTTTCAGTAATTTATTAACTAGTCATAACTATTCAAAGAAGATTTTAACTATATCTGACTTTGTGTATAATTTTTTAATTCCCCTGTTTTTTTATTCTTGTCATGTGTCCATTAAATGTAATCATATGTATATGTTTATAATAAATGGTTAGCACTCTTTAGTTGAGAAAAGGTGTAACATTGCAAATAACAAAACTGAAAGAATAACTGATAGCACTGTTCTCCACARTGTTGTTCACATGCATATAGTGAGAGAGATAAGACTATATTCAACCTACAAACTGTAATACAAACAGAATATATTACAGTCAATATTCACCAAAAACATCTGAAGATGAGTTTCACAAGGTTGGGTAGAATGAACTGCTTGTCCCCAAACTGTGTGTTTAGTATTAAATCAGTTCACTGTATTATAGAGTAAAACAGGGGAAGCATTTATAACAGCAGTCAAATTCATACCTGAGGGTAATAGCTTAGCAAAAATGCCCAAACTTCTCCGTGTTTCTGTCACTGTCTTTACCTTTCTAGTAAACATGGAAACTTTACTGCTCACAACACTCACTCTTTCCGTTCATCTTTGCAATAAAAAAACCCACTGTTTCAAAAAAATCTCTCAGTGAGGGTTACTGTGAGTTATTGTGCAGCCTTGCTCATAATGCAAAGTTAAAAGCAAAGGGCACAGGAACTTCAAACATCACCTGTGTTAGAATGTTACTGGACCTATGCCCTGGCAGACTGAACGGTTCAGCAGTCACCAGAATTACACTTTGCCTGCTCTAAAGCACCTTTAGCTCTCTGGGCTAAGCTGATCGTGGCTGTGTCATTTGTTAAAGGAGCTTGATGCACCATAGTTCCAGGTTCATCATTAATAGTGGTTAAACTGTAAACCTCTCTACAAAGTAATAAAGCAAACGGAGCATACTAGCATATATCACACGGATGTTAGGAACCAGAGCTGCCATGAAGCTCTGATTGAGCAGGGCAATCTTCATTCATTTTTCATGCTGCAAACCCATATCCCAGTAAAACTAGAGAATGGGACAAAGCTACTCTGGACCCCTTGCACTTCTCATACTGCTGCCATACAACCACCAAAGGAATTTTTCCTTGGCACAGGGTATCATGTTGCCACAGCATTTGTGTACCAACACCCCTTCCTCCCAGTTTGCTTGACACCAATCTGCAGTCCACCCGGAGTAGCACAAGCTTTGACACCTGTCCTTTTGACACTTTTCACAAAGTAAAAAGAGTACTAACAGTTTCTGGGAGAAGAATGGAGGATTTTTCAAAGTTATTTTTCAGGACAGACATAATCCCTAGAATTGTAGGAGTGTCTTCAAAGAAGTGCTAAGGAGAAAATGGAACCACAACTCTAGTTCTGTTAAGCAAAGAGCCCTAAATAAAAGTAATTAAATTTTATATTTCAAAATTTTATGGTTTAAAGACAGAGAGAATTATTAGATGCTTACAGCTGGCCATTTGTTAATCTGAAGGCATTAAGTTTCATTCAGTTAGCCAAATAAATTCCTAAAATTTCTCAGCCAACCAAAATAATTTGATCCCACGGCAGTTCTAACGCACTTGCTGCAGCAGAAGGTAGACAAGCACAAACAAGAATCCAGGAGGCAAAACTTCAGCAGAGGAGGAAAACTGCTGAGGTGAGATATGCTCAAGTGATCTCAGCAAATGAACTCTAGCCTCCCCTGTTGAGGGCCTTCCCCATGTGGGCTCCAGCTGTATTCCAAGGCAGACAGCAGCCAGTCTAACAAGGAGCTGAGCAGCACAAGGCAGCCACATCCAAGAGGATTCTCTGTATAAAAGAACAGCAGCTCACATTAGCTGGCATCCCACGTCTCATTATGGTCAGCCTCTACTACTTCAGAGGAAGCTGAAAACAAACAAAATCCTTGGATCTATATACTTAATTGGATGTCTGGGGAAATTTATTCTTGACTGGCCAAAGCCCTGAAGCTTGAGAACTCTTTATAACCTTGTCTTAATGCAGAGCTGGCTGTGTCACAAAGTAAGGTACAAGCATTTCAGAGAGAGCAATGCGAGCATTTCAGTTCTTGCTACAACCCTAAAAGAAAGAAGGAACTCCAAGGAAAGAAATCTTCAACAATCCACTTTCACTGCCATCCCCCTATTCCTGTCCCTAAAACACACATGTATTAAAATTTCTTAGTGAAGGTGGATTACCTTATTTTTTAAGAATCTCTAATCTCCCTTCCTTAAAAATCTAAGCAATGAGGAGTCCTCCAGCTCACCTGGCAAGCAGTTCCTGCATCTAATTACTCTCACAGCTTCCAGCCATTCAATCTTGTTATGCTTTGTCAGCAGGAGAGAAAAGCCCAATTATCACATTCTTTTCCATGGAAGGGTATCCATGTGATTCTTGACCTTATCTCTAAGAAGMTGTGTAAGTAGAACTCCTTTCTTTTTTTCTTGGAAGAATAATGCTTGATTTCCAGCACTAGTATAATTTTCATGGCTTGCATTTGAACCCTCTTACTTCCACATCTAATTCTTGAAGTGTGGTCCCCAGAAAACAAAATAATCTTACAAGTGATCTTGCCAATATTATTTTAATTTCTTTACTTCTTCAGGTACCTTTCTTCTGATATAGCCAAGGAAGCCTTTGCCTGTTTTGGCTACATCATTGAAAGCTCATATTGAAATAATATTCATAAGGTGCTATATTTTTCTAAGACAGAATTACTGCTTACATTCTTCTTTTGGTCTTGCCTGCAGACTTGAGGAACTAATGCTTTTTATCATTGTCTAGGGTTTTTTTGACAAAAATATTGGTATCAAAACAAGCCTAGATCCCTGGAGAGCTCCCCAGGAAATAAATCTACCAAATTAATCTCTTCCTTTATAAAACATAGTTAGATATCTGTCATTAGCCTATATTTAATCCTTCTAATAAGTGTTTTGGTGACATAATACAAGCTTTTCTTTCTTATTAAAAAATAGATGGTTTAAGATGACATATATATGTGGATAACTGCAAATAATAGTCAGCTTAGCATTAACAAATTGGACATAGATATGCTACTTGTGTGCTCTACTTGAGCAGTAAGTCAGGTTAGCTAAAGCCAAAGTGGTGTAGCTGAGATATTGAGGGCACCTTTGCAAGAGCTGTACTTGTGCAGAGCTGCAGAGCGCAGCACACCTGATCTGGATCTCAGCTCAGATGGCTGCTGCACTCACCACCCGCACACTCCTGCACTCAGGGCGTTCCCCACAAGGGAATATCCTCAGCTCTATGTGGCTTAGCTGATGCCAGTGATGGAAACACCTTCTAGAGCTACATGGGATGCATGAGCTATCAAAGAACCTCCCCGTACTGATCTGCAGCCTCCAACTTTTCAGAATTCCCTTTCTCAACCAAAGTTCAGTGGATTGGCATAACTTTTTGTGTACAGTGCTATGCTTTCTAAATATTGCACGGACCAGTTTTCACRGTAAACTGATAAATACCTAATAAACTCACCTTTTTTTAGAAGATACATTAATTGCACAAAATATGTCTGGCAGTTTTAGTCTTGTCCCTTGGTCTACAGATGACTCAGTTGCAAAACTCTATCAAAAGTTCAGCTCCCAAATGCTTATATACCTATTGGATGGCATTCAAATAGAAAATTGCCTGTAAACCGACAAACTAGTAGCTCATTATCCCCAGACACTTAATTGCTAACTTTCCCCTAAAGGACTTCTGTTTTGGGTAAATGTGCGAACAGAAAGCCTGCATCCTTTAGGGTCATTTACTGCTTATCAGAAGCCATGATGAATATTGAGTAGCTGTACAGCCTTAGATGTGACAGTTACCTGTGTACTGTCATAGCTTCATCACAGATAATGTTTCAAGCATTCTCAATAGAAACATGAACGTTATCCTATGTGCAGGCTGGTATCAGACCATCTGCAAGGGTAAGGAATTGTGCAGATGAATTCCTGCTGCATATCATCTGATGAACATATAGATGAGTTCCCTCTGTGTAAAACAAAATCTTTCTGACTAATCAACCTTTGCATCTTGACACTTYAGTGGTATAGTATATACATCCTCACAGCTCTGCCATCAGAATGTAATAAATCTTCCTGCTACTGTCATAATACTTTTCTCAATATTTATAGTTAGAAAAATTTAACTCTTGACTGCATGTTAAAAAACATAGAGAGGATTGATTGTTAAAGTAAAAATCAATCTGAGGGTTTTGATGATTTAACAAGCTGCAAAACCATATAAATGTATCACAAAAACTTTGATTGATTTATAACTTTGTAATCCATTCCTCTTCATCTATTATCCTGTAAGTACTGTATTAGCAATCATTAGTAGCAAGATGAGATAGAACACTGACATCTTCCTGACACAATATGACCATAACTGGAATCCTCTAATACACAAATGCTTTTACCTGACTATTAATAGTGCCCTYCACTAAAGATGGACTGGTATTTCCAGCCGTATCGAACGACTRAAGTTTGCTATCAATCCTGGAAGTGCCTGCTCCAGATGGTTGTACCTACCGGAACAATAGTGGAGTGCCAGCCAGACTAGTGTATTACTGTTCTTACCAGTACACTCATTTATCTCTGTAGAAAGACAATAATTTAAAATTAAATCCATAGTAGTATGGATTAAGTGGATATTTTTCAAGATATTAGAACAAGAATCTGTCTCTGATCTTCATGAAAAAACTGACATTTTTTCAGAAGCTTAAAATTTTCCCATGTGTATGATACTTCAAGATTACAGGCACAGGCCAGGACCAGTACAACAACTCTTTGCACARTCACTGTGCTAGCACTTTTTCTGAAGTATCCTCATATCTCTTGCTGCCGTACAAATGGATGCATTTTATTGCTAAAGYGCCTACCCTGGACCAGTTTCTTATCTTGTGTATACTAATATAAATCTAGTATAACTCCTTTAATGATAATTTTGCATTCATTATTGTGTAAATCAATGCAAACTTTGTCATTTCTGACTGCACTTTTAACACTAAATATCCTCATAACTTCAATCATGTTTTTAGCTGTGAAAAAAATCCATWACAATGGCAAAGCCTATAACATATTAAGACATTTAGAAATATATGGCCTAATGTAATATGGTCTATTACATAATACTGTGCGTAATATTTTTATATAAATAATTCCTAAAGCAACTCCTTCTTTAAGCTGTTGAGAACCCATCTGTGGATAATTCTATGGCATCTGACAAAATGCTCCAAAATGTCTCCAAAAAGGCTTTGCCTACAGRAGCAAGACTGATCTGGATTTCCATGCAGGTGTCTAGGCCAACATTTTGGGGGCTATGAGCCATTCCAGGTTCAAATCTTTTATTAAACTGTTGTCTTACACTTTCRTATATGACTTTATTGCAGAATTGGCACACTGCAACACTTTTACACTGCAGCACTCTGATCAGAATGATTCCCCTTCAACACTGCATGCAGTCACCTTCCACATGTATATCATATCCTCCACACACAAAAAATTGTATCTCTGGGAACTCTTAAAATACTTTTCCCCATGGCTCCAGTGGGCCAAGGAATTCTTATGGGGAAATAAATAATAGAAAAGGCTGATGGGGAAAAAACAGTAGCCTCCTTGTATACTCATTTTCCAAAGATCAAAACAGCTTCAGGCTTGATTTTTAAGATCCTCTTTCATGTCCCTAATATTACGGGGGAAGTTGGAAATGTCACTGCAGAAAACTAATATGCGGCTCATCAGTGCCAGTCTACCAGGCAGTGAGAGGAGGAGTAGAGAGCTATAATCCTGTTGAAACTGGCAGTAGAGCTTCCATAGATCCCAGGGGTTAATTAGAAGACTGTCAGAAAATAAATCAAATAGGAATTTGGGACCAGAAAGACCAAATAGATGYGTGAGACCTCCTTGCATATTTGTCAAGAAGCTCATAAAGCCTCCAGTATGAATAAAAGGCAGAAGAGGATTGGTCAAGAAAACAGTAAGTGTGCATAAAATCATGTAAGTACTGTGCCCAGCAAACCAAGAGGGGTGCAAATCTCCTCAGTGAGTCAACCTGCCTCAAAGGTGGTGATCTTTAATTCTGTCTTCATGTGCCTCTTGTTCTCAGGCCCTCCTTATTCAGCCCCAGTTAAGGAATATCTCGGATTTGCTCCAATCTTTCTATTTATTTCAGAGAAATAAAAATTCATACCAGCAAAATAGCATAAGGGACACAGTCACACTGAGCACTGATTTTCCATGAAGTGTATATTAATGTATATTRGTGGGTGTATATTATCCACTGGGTGAGTCTGTAGAGTGGTATAAAACATCTGTAAGACAACTGTGGGTCTGCAATCTTCTCACCAATGAAAACTTCACCRATTTCACCTTAGCTCTTTAGCAATCAGACCAGGAGCTGAAAACGGCACACTTGAATATTTATGAACTATCTTACTCAGCTGCTTCTACAGATGTGTTTTCCTTCCATTGTGCTTTCTTTCTCCCAGAGAGCACAATGAAATAGACACTTTTAAGACTACTTTAAAAACATTGATTGATTTAAGCATTAAACTGTCACAAACCTAAAATGAAATTTTATTAAATTGTAAGTATATTGAAGACCACAGTCCAAACCTGAAGACAACTAAATACACTAGTAGCATTACTGCATGATTAGTGTTAGCAATTTACGAGAATGTCTTAAGCAATTGTGGGARCATTTCACCACTCACAAGTGCACATTAATTAGTTAATAGCTCATATTATCCATTAATACCTAGGCAAGGATTTCTTAGAAGTTATTCAAACACTTGTCTTACTCATGTAAGTAGCCCCATTAAAACTAGTGCTATTAGCAAAATACAGTTAATGGSTGTTCTGGGATCAAAGGTTTGGGCATCCATGAAAACTTTTGAACATGAGCTGTAGAAAGAACCGGTGAGCTGCTGGTAAGTTCACAGTCCCTTACTCCTGCAAGGGCTTGCAGAATCAGGGGTCTTTATTCATAGTAGTAGAAGACATTTCCATTTCAGTCATAGTTGTCGTGGTTTGAACTTGACCGAAAGCCAAAAAGCACTGCACCCACGACGTTCCCTCCCCGCCCCGCACCAGAGAGACAGAAAGGAAAGCAAAAGCCCAATTAACACTAAAATTTATGGCTTTCAGATAACATAACATAATTGAGAGAAAGATACRTATATGCTCCAGAAAAATGGTCAGATAGGCTGAATAACTTAAGTTGCAAAATAGATTTATTACTAAAAACTACCAAGAATACTACCACACCGGGGAGGGGAACAAAGAGATAGGGAAAAATTTACAAGGAGAAGAAGAATAAAAATGGACATTTTAAGACACCTGTTATTCTTTCCAAGGACCCGTCTCTTTCTCAGGTCATCCCTCGCCACCTCCCATGCCTTCCCACACACAAAGGGGGCAGGGATGAAAGTCTAACATAGATCAAACTACTCATTACGGTTGTCATCCAGCATCATAGGAGAAGCCTTCTTACAGCTCCAAGCTGTGGAAGTTCTTTTCCCAAGAAACAGYCAGTGTATAACTGCTGATGGCATGGGATTCTTTTCTTTACCTTGTGGGAGAAAGGAAAAAATSTTCTCTAAGACTGACTGAGTTATTTYGGCAGCGTAAGGCCACTATCACAAATCTCCTGTCAGAACACAGCTTCTTCTAAGCAYCAACTCATTTCAGACATGAGGGCCTCTTCCCCCTTTTTGGCTCCTGATCAGTCCAGTCCTCAAAGGCCAGGTTTTTCTCAGAGCAAGGTCTCTCTCTTTTCTATACAGGTCTCCCATTAAARAAATAGTCCTTTCGCGAACAGCTTGTTTTCTCCATGTCAGAGCACCACAGCAGCAGCACCTGTCTTCTTCTTACTGGGACCTTGGGTCTCCATTTTTTTTTCTTATATCTCCTCACCCTCCTGCTCTGTTTTTCGCCAGTGCATGACACTAAAACTAAACACTAACAACCTAAAAACTAAATGGCGGCCACACTCTATCTTGTTTTGAGTTCCTCTTAAGTACAAGACCATACGTCATCACAGAGGTGTAACCAGCCTGTGCAATTGGCCCWGGCCTGATGATCAGCCTGTCCATCAACCTCAGAGCCACAATGGATTGGCTCTAAAACACAGGGGGCAGGGCTCCTTTTGCTGGAGAAGAAGGAGAAAGCTTYCAGAACTTCCTCACAGGAGCCATCTTTGTGGTTTCTTGATCCCATCCCCCCACCATCAAAAATCGGACCGAGTAAAACCAGGAGAGTAGTCCAGGTRTTCTTTGCATTTCGAAATTCCTTAGAAAATACCACTTCTGTAAAGGATTTAATTTAATAATAATATTAAGAGGTTTTAATTTATGTAGTGGATAAACTCTACTACTACTACTATTACTCTATACTAGTACATTTCCACTCCACAATAAAAGTTTTTTGTTTAAAATCCCACTTGCATTATGTTGTAACATCGACGATATATACAGACAGGTAGATATCTAGTCTGTCCTTGACATATTTCTGTTTTTCTTTCCCAGTTTTGAATAGCTATTAAATGGTTATCTAACACTGACATTTATCTAACTGATAAATGGCTATCTAACAAGAATCATTTTGGATGGAAAGAGTTCAAGGTTTCCAAATGTGCAATTTTATGTGCTGCTGATTCTGTCATCCTCATACATGTAGTACATAAATGTTCTTGTGTAGATGATGGAGACACTATAGATAGGAGAACCTTTAATTAGCACAAGGAGAACATATTCCATTAATTTATTAATGATACCCACCAGGAAATATTTTGTAAAATTTAAATTTTCTAAAAATACTTTACATAGTTAAAATAAATAAAAGCAGTACTCTCCTACTGTAGTCRTTACAGACCTCATCTCAAAATCATGCAAGTACCCGGAATTGTTTCCTTCTGACTTCAAATCTTTCCAAAACTGCCTCCATGTGAGCACACTTTCTGGATCTTCCTCTTACTATGGACCTGATCAGCAAATACCAACTCACCAAAGACTTGTTGAGACAACATATCACTACCTATGAGTAATCCTACAATAGTTGACAAGGTTGGATTGCAATTTTATAGATGTAATTACCACAATGAATACAATAATGCAGTCTTCAATGTTATTTCCCATCATGCTGCAAAACTTCACACTACACCAGGCAGGACCTGTACTTACAATGAAAACCCAAAATATTTTGTSTATTTACATATAAAATTCTTTTCTCTTTTGGCCACTAAAATTGCCCCTTCTGTGTGATATTAGTCATATTCCTTCATGACCTGCTGAGCCCAGAACATTTAAGAGCCTAAATATAATGGAATAATGAAATTTGACCTATAACTACTGAGAAACCCAAACAGAGAACCAGAAAGGATCTCATACAAAAATGTGTAAAGGCAGAAAATACGTGTGTGATGTCTGCGTATGTAACTAACTGCAATTCACCAAACAGAATATATTTAAGATATTTTTATACATGGAAAACAGTCATCTGCATTTCCTACTGAAATTAACAGAACATAAATCCATATTTCCTGGCTGCGTGTTCATAACTATCTCTCCAGAACCATTTGTTCTATTGCAAGAAGTTGTTTAGACCTATAYGCAGGAAGATTTATGCCTAACAATAGTAAAGATGTAGATCTAACTTATTAGTCTAAAGCAATATATTTTTCCTTGATCTCCACATGCTTTATGCACAGTCATGTTTAAGGAATGCACCCAGTGAATCTTTCCTGGAATATAATACCAGAAGAGAACAGGCTGCTCCACAAATAAGAAAAGGTACTGTAGTCTATTCAGAAATCACCTTCAAACTGACAAAACAGACAAAAAAATACCATTTCTTTCTTAAATTAATAACTACCCATACACTTTTTTTTTAAGACTGACATATTGTGGTTTCTTGAATCTAACCATCGCTGTGCCTGGATTTATGCTACATGCAAATAAAATTAAATCTCATCTTTAAAATAAAACATGCTGAAATATTACAGTATGTTTTTTATTAGTGGCAGTGCTACTGGCCTACGGAGAATACTTTTTCCCTTTATTTCCATGTTCTTACACCATTTTTCCCAGTGTTCTCCATTTAATCACCTTATCTTCTAGCATCATCTYCCTATGAAGGTATTCCATGCTTTGTGATATGCATATTTGATGGGAGATATGCTTATAACAACCTTCACTGCATGGGTGAGAGATGTTAAAATGCCTTACATTATTCTTTTTTWAAAAGATTTATTCTTTTTTTAAAAAAGATTGTTCTTTGTTTAAAAACACAAATATAAAAAAGACAAACAACACCTTAATAAGTCAATCTAAGTATGGCATCTAAGCAGAGCGTATAATTCTTTATGGAACCTAAACAAACTCAGTTTGTGGATTGGGGTAAAGTTTTACTCTATTGCCTATAAAAYGAATATTATGATTGAAATGATAAGTGATACTTGCCTTCAGGCCATTTTTGCCACATGAAGAAGTTTAGAGTCAGGTTGATGGTACCAGGGACAACACAAATCGTGGCATCAGAAATACATTTGTAGCAGTAATGAACAATGTAAAATTAAGAATAGCAGTGGACCAGAATCAAACTTCTAGCTCTAAATGCCACTGAGTTTTGAACACCAATGAAGTTCACATTTAAATTCCGTGGATAATTCTCCTCTCTGGCCAAGCCAAAACCCCAAGGACAAATACCAGTGAACTTTAACTGAACATGACTCCAGATACATTGGAGAACAAGTAATGTGTGGCTTGCTACTATGCAACATATTTAAATACAAATTAAAACAAGTAATAGACCAACAAATGCCAACAATAATACTAAGAAAAACACTGAAGACATTCTTATGGTAAGGTACCCATCCACTTTACAAATTAAAAAGGATGTTTTAACTGTATGCCTCAGTTTTTTGGGGGAGGAGGGTGGGAAGGAAAGCAAACTGAAACTAACTTTATTAACTGGAATTTTTAGGCTAAGAAATAATCGCAAGCATTTGGGAAAAATAAACAAAAAATTGCAAAATGCAAGTTTAATATATGGTATGGGGAAGGGAGGAAAGAAGGAGATCTATCATATTTTCTGGTTTGAATTATTCAACAAATGCAGGGATTACTGCAAGGACATCAGCTGGATGCAATTACATAATGGCAACCTGGCAGCCTCAGGAAAGCTGGAGCTCTGAAATCAGCTCAGAGCTCCCCCTTAGTCCAGCACTGTCACATGCTGTTACAAGATTACTTTCAAGCAAACTTTATTCTTTAATATTGAGGCTACCACTGAAATGCCCAAAACAAATTTCTGACCATTCACATTTTCTGATCATYAGAGTAAGGCTTTTAGACTTCTTTAATTTGGTTGTTTATATACACTTCAAATTTTTGTCAAGTTGCTATTTCACTATAATCAGGTCTTCATTTCAATCTCTTTGGAACAGTTTCTGGATTTTTATATGAACAGAAAATATTTTTATCTATGGCCTATTCAGAATACATTAGTGACATTTTATGTCACTTATAATTCATATTAAGAAAGTTGACATAAAGCTGCCACTATTAACTCAGTATCTATTACAATGTAGAAAAAGAGCTAACAGAAGTGTTCCATATGAACAGTTAAAGTAACTTTCTGACATTCAAAAAATTGCCTTTACCCCGTATCTCTTACACAAATAATAAAATGTGCAAATATATACACATGTATCTGTACATCTGCTATCTAAGAAGACTCGCCTAAGGAAAGATTTGAATAGATTTTAGCAGAAGTTCTTGTGCTCATAGTGCATAGAAGATAGGATTGTGTGGGTATGACAGCATATGAAAAACAGGATGGAGGAGAAAGACAAGTCGGGACATTAAACATGTAGTGAATAGTATTATACTTGCTCTTTAATGGAGATTTTTCAAACAGTGTATTGCTTTTAGTAGACTAAAACTGAAGTATCACATATGGAAAATTGCTTTTGATTTCAATGGCAGCAGAAATGAGGCTGATACATGAGAAACAGACAATACTTCTGAACGTTGTYCATTCCCAAAAGGGGCCTTTTGGCACGCAAGAATGCTGTGTTTTACCACCATCTCAGCAAATAAAAGAAAGACTATGATTTTCTCAACTTCAACAGTGAAACAAGCCTACTAATGGACAAACTCATAATTGCATTGTTTCAGACTGGTTTTGATCCTACACAAAATGTGCATTTGATGAAGAACAGATTACAGAAAATTCCCAAAATTTTTAAGGAATAATCATCAAGCAGCTCTTAAATGAAGAAAACAAAGTACCTTTTTTTTTCTTTTTTTCACAATGGAGTGCATGATTAAACTGTAGAACTCACAAATATCTATGAATCCAACATTATTTAGATAAATTAACATCAGASAGATGCATTATCTAATGATAAAACAGTGCTTTTAACAGTACAAAAGGGGCTCAAGTTTATCAGTTTGGACTACACATCAGCACACTGAGGAGAAGCTGGGCAGCAAACAGAAGGATTCTGTAGAGGCCAAGGGAGAGGTAAGGGAGATGCTATGGTACAGAAAGAGAACTCAAGTGGGTTGGCAATGCGGAATTAGCAGAAACCTTGTGGCACAAGGCCTTAAGACAATGACTGACATTCATGAGAATGCAGAATTTATTAAAAGCTGCCCCTTCACTAATTTTTTTACACAAAGATCGTGATTGAAGCATGGAACAATAAATTAAGCCTCTTCGAGAGTAGATATGGAATGCCAAGCTCAATGAGCTTTTGTACAGCATTTGTTAATTTTTGTATGGCATTTGTTAATTTTTTTCTCACCCTTTTATCCTGTTTCATTATGAAAGCAGTTAGGCACATGTGGATTAATGTACCTTTACCATATAAAGAAATACAGTCAACATATAGAAAACTCTAAATTACAAGGCCTATACTTATTAATATTTCTCTTATCCTTTCAATCAAAAGTCCTTCTCTGGAGATCTTTTAATGCCATCAGTCGTTACTTCATTTAGTGGTGTGACTAATCTGAGTATGCTCAGTGCCAGACAACCCAGTTAAATCTGCAGCTCTCTATACTACCCCCTGTACAAAGACCTTAAAGAAGTGACTGCCTCTTTTGCAGAATTCTTGAAAGCAACTGATGGATAATGTACATCATGGTGCTGATGTTCAACTTATTGTTTGCCTCTGTGAAGGTGAAAGATTCCATAAAGGTTCCCCCTCAGTATGTCAGGTTATGCTATCTAAATATATTAATTCCTGTGAAATAGTACAAAAGTAATGTATCATAATTTCATCATAATTTTCTTTGTTGTTAGAATGATCAATCAATAGGGTTTTTTTTTTATTCTGAAGAGATAAGAATACTGTAAATCAGAAAGCAGAGGAATAAGTCACTTAACACTTTCCAAAGAAATTACTGAAACACATACCCAGGCCAATGAACATGTGAGAAAATCAACTATTGAAGGCCTTCATTCSCTGAGGTATGTGTGAACAGAGGCATGACCCAGACAGGTGGAACAAGTAATGAGGTGAAACCTGCACATTTCAAACCCAGCCAGACAAAACCCCAACCATATCGTGAGAAAATATRTCCTTGTGCACCTACAGTTATCATTCTTCACTCTCCAATTTTGTCTCTCCTGTACAGTAGACTTAAAAGTGTATTCTTCCTCTAGGAATATTTGTTGGCTTGGAGTAAAGTCCTTCTGGACTTTTAGTCAGAATTCAGGATGTGAAACAATAGAAGATCCAGAACCGGAAGCTGAGTCAATATCAGGAGTTCTTGCAACCAGCAGCTGCAACTCATGTTCACAATTTATCCTTGGCTTTTAATTACTATTAAAAGTATCATCCTACTTCCCTCCCTTCTTGTAAAGTCATAAAGTAATTGCTGGACTTGAAAGTCCATGAATTTCCCTGATGTCCAAGGGACAGAGTGGCAGACAGCCCCTGGGCCATGGCCAGTGGTTACGTCTGGGCCAATGCGTTTTATAAAATGGATCTAAGTGTRCACATTTCTTCTGCTGCTATCAGTATCAATCAAGGAGCTGGGGGGAGGCAAGAAGCAAACACTGGAGAGTTCATCACACAGCCTTGCTGCAGGCCACAACCTTCAGTCATCTTTTTCACAGAGACAAYGCTGAAGCATCCCTCTGCTAGGCTGGCCAGCAGCTTTTTCTCTCACTAACTAACACTTGCCCGGAGTCTGTGCTTATAAAAAGGTGCTGGGCGTGCAAAACCTATTGTGGACCTTGTGATATGATATGCTTTGCCAGTCACAAAGCATTGCCACTGCTCTGTTGCAGCAGCCTAACATTTCTACTCAAAACCACAGAGAAAAAAAATATAGAAAAAATGATCTTACTTTAAATGCCCACTCTGATTAGCTGGTACCCAAACATAAGATATAAACACCAACGGAAAACTCTGACTCAGTGAATCCTTACAGCTGTGTGAAGGACTGTCATTTTCAGGTGTGACAAGCGCCACAGAAATTTGATTACCATTTTAATTAATACTAGCAACTCATAAAATGACAAAACCACATTATTTATACAACAAAACATCCATTCAGACAAAGAAATTCCCGCTGGTAACCTTTCCTCACCTATGTGTCAGCCGTTCATTTTCATTTTGCTGATGTTTCTCTTCCCTTCTCTCTTTGGTTAACACATGCCTGGTTATGCATTTTATCTTATTTTCCAAGGGCTCTATTTATGAAGTCACAGCCATTTTCTTCTGGATGGAAATGCTGCCCTCAAGCTGCCATTGTAACCTGAAACAAGGATGCTTCATTGCTTCAGAAAAGACCCCGGGGACACTTCTTCATACACATATTTATCTTCCTCATGATGTACACACTGATTTCCATTGTGAAGAAAAGCCGTGTGATTCCAAAAGGCTGTGCCTTTCATGAAATGAAGGTTTTTTCAGGATTAAGATTTAACTGCAGCATTTTGGGGAAGAGAGGACGCTTATCAAAAAAGCACTTCAGCTACCATAAGGAACTGGAAAGAGTCAGATCACAATTTTTGTTCTATTCTTTGCTCCTCACTTCATTTCCTTTCAGGTTTCTGTTCCCTTCCAGTCTCCTACCTCTGTCCTTTCAAAACTGCTGGTTTTCAGCTTCATTCTTGAGCCTCAGCCATGTTATTTTCCTGCACACTACCTTTTTTTTAATAGCACTGCTAATGATTAGAGGGGAGAAAATCACATACAAGATAATGGCTGCAAAAAATTAATACACATGATTTTTATTATATAATCCACTAGTATACTAATTGTCTGCACAGTTAATTGAAAGCACTAAGTATTTTATTAAGCATTTGTTATTTCTTCTTTCACCATTCATGCATCTGTTTATTTTTYTTTCTTTAGAACTTTTAACCTAGTGTTTCAGTCTAATTTATTTTTAATAAAAATTGCCTCCTACTGGCATCTAGTCCTAGCACTTAAAAAATATTTAGGAAATTGAGAATTTCTTTGGACACTGCCGCAGACAAGATTGGGAACAGATTCCATCTCTGTACCTAGAAAGCTGCTGTAGAAGGAAGTCCTGGGTTGTTTTGTTTTTTTTTTAAATCATCTTTTAAAAATCAGATTTAAACTACTGTCACTGAAGAATACAAACTCCTCATCACAAAAAAGCTCAGGCTCTTAAAGGGAAAGAACACTTGCCAGCTGGGCAATAACTTGAGGCCTCTCTTTGTCTCTAAAATTGTACATCTCAGAGAAGAACTAAATTTTAAAAAACCCAAAACAAAAACCACAATAGGATCTGTCTTCAGTAAAGGACTTTTTCCAAAAGGTCATAATTTGTAAAGGCTATGCTATGTGTAAAATGGAAAAAAAAAATATCAAAACTAGTTTTTATTTTTTCTTCTTTTTTTTTTTTTTTTTTTTTTTTTTTNCTTTGTGGTTTTTTTTCCCCTCTTCAGCAGATGGAATTAGGTTTGTTTGTTAGAGGTTTTGACTTTAATATTAGCCTTTCTCTTATAACATTAAAAAATGCAGTGCATAGCCTTTATGTAGCCAATGACTAGCAGAGTAATATACCCAAAATTATTAATTTTTTTGTTTAGTAGTTGTAAACAGAGCTAGGGTATTTATTATGTAACATATTTTCTGCTTTTATTAATAAATGCATTAACTAATGCATTTAGTCACTCATAAGTCTGTTTACRTTTTTTGTGGGAGGTGTTGTTTTTAAATTTTGAGTGAGCTTAGCACTTACAAAAATACTGAATATACAATTCAGCAGGCAAAAAAAGGCTGTTGTTATACTCATCAACAATGTCCATAATGCCACAACCTGTCATATCCATGCAGTTAACATTCTTCCAGGAAACTACAATTCCATTAAGTTCTGCGATAATCCTCTATCAGTTAATATTGTTACACATTTACACAGCTACATAAAACTGATGCTAAATTAGCAAACTAGACAAAGTTCAGAAGGCAGCTCTACACAGTTGGTGATGAAGCTTTTAATGAGATTACTGCATGCAGTATTTTTCTGCAGATCCCTGCCTCAATCAGCAAATGAATTCTTATGCAGTTTTTCTCTATTTGCTCCACAGAACATGAGGCCCCAAATACAGAATTGTTTAGGGCTATGTGAGCATCTTGCTAGGGKTCCTCAATGGAATATAAATGCATTTTTCTTAAAAGGCAAAACCAAAACAAAATCTATGAAATGTGACAGTMTTATTATTTTGTGTGGTACTACTTTCTCATTTTCTGAAGGGAAAATAAAGTGGGAAATACCTACCCATTACCAAAAACATCACCAGTGATATTGCTAATACCTGATGCTCAGATCACCATCCATAGTACTTTATAATTTTCTGCATTCAAAACACATTTCCCTTTGACGTTCCCTCCAAGTGCTGAAATCTCAGCCCTGTATGTCTCTCTTGCTTCTACAAACTTCACTCCCTCAAAGAGGATCTGTCAACCAGTGCCTGAGCACGTGATGAGGCTCTCCACATTACAAGCACCTGCTCCAGGATGTGGGCTGGCCCCCAGTAAAACTGCAGATCTATTCTGATGTTCAATATACTGCAAGTAACTGCAAATGGTATGAAGTATTTTATTTTCACTCTGACATTCTAAAAGATTTAACTCCACTGTACACATGTGTTCTGGTTTAGAATGCTGGCCGAAAGCCAGGCACCCACAACACCTGCCCATTCGCTCTCCCCCACCACTGGGCAGAGAAGAGCAAAGGAAAAAAAAATTAACAAAAGGGTTCCAGAGTTGAGATAAGGAGMAGGGAGGAAACACTTGATGGACAAAACAGGCACACTGAGTTTTGAAAGCACTTTTCCAGTACACCCATTTTTGTTGATTTGTATCTGTATTATGCAGAACTATATTTGATAGGTTCAATTTCGAACCTATRTTATATGTTAAGAAAATCATGTTGAGCTATGATGATGTTACCTGATTAGTTTTATTAATCACAACTAGCAAATGTCATAATGAATGTATGTTTTATATTGAAGATAATCCTGAATGTAATCCTTACACTCAGGAGAGCTTCCATTCCTTTTCAAGAAAGAGCTTTCCAGACACTGTTCTTTATTCCAAGTCCAGACAGCAGCCTGACAGACAATGCAAGCCTTGCATGTCACTAGTCAATGTTATAACTTGAGTGACTTTTTAATGACTATATTGTCACCATGTTCTCTCAGTATCAGGACTTAGCTCTTACCCATTAACAGTGGGAAGAAGGGCTGCTCTGCATCCTTTGAAGTTCCAGAGCTATCGTGTCAACAACTCCACTGGCATAAAAACTGGAAGACTCTAGGGTAGGACTAAGGTCTCACAGTGCTGTCAAACAGCTGTCTCTGGGCCTCTAGAACTGGAAGGAGCTGGAGTTCTTCTACCCACAAGTTTGCAAGCTGTGATCATTTCAGAGTCACAGCTCAGATTTCTCTTTCAAACAGCTGCACTTTTAGRTTTCTTTCTGGCTTCTGTGGGTCTATAAATGTTTTTATTTTTGTCACATTCCAAGGATGAGTATGTGTTCCAACACATACAAAAAGACAGCAGACTTCCCTGTTTTARTAAAATTGCCTCTCTTCAGATCAAGTCTTATGCATGATAACTAAAGAACAAAAGGCTCCCATTCAACTGTGCACAACCATGTGTATGATACCATACATGCACAATTAGGCTGCTCAAACTGCTTCAGCAATGACTTCGAAACAAAGACTGCCTGAAATAAAAGGGCTGTGAGGGTTGTCGCCACTTTTCAGAGCTTCTGATGCAGCAACACCCCTCTCCTATCAGATATCCCACACATGTATTCTCTCGAGCAGAATACAAAAAACTTCATATTCTGATTCATGATTGCCCTAAAGACAATGTAATATGCTGAGACGACTAAAAGTCATARAGTTTTCATAAATAATTCCTGTATCAATGTGTTAATTCAGTATGATTAAGGGCATATTAATGTATTGCTATGAGTAATAATAACTAGGTGAAGGCTATACAACTATTTTGGAGGATTTTCAGATGCTATTTATAGTTCCCTCAGATTTATAGCTGTCTTGGGTTGATTTTGTGCCAATCCTGTATTCCTGTATCCCGTCAGCTTGTATGCCCAAAAGGTGTCTGCGCCTTTCAGTCTGACCCAGAAGAAGGGGCAGGGGTGGCTGGGAAGGCAGTRCGGGCAGTTAAAAGCCGGGGCTGCCGCCGTGCGGTGGACTTTTGGAGCTCAGCTCCGCGGGCATCCTGCTCACAGAGTGCAGGGGAGTTGCATTGTTGCCATTTAGCTAGCTTGGTTTGTTAGCTTGGGCAAACAGCTSTCCTTGGACTGCTACCACTTTCTGCGACTCCTGTAATTTTCTSGAGCAGATAGGCAGGGCTGCGGTCTGAGAACCAGAAGGCAWGTGCTGACCAGCCGGGCACTGGCAGGGAGAAGCCGTGCCACTCCGTCTCATTCTGGACTCTGGAAGAAGCCAAGCCGGCGACAGAAAAGCACACCGAGCCCCCTGTTACATCCACAGTGAGGACTGCCACCAGGTTGCCACTGTTGCCCGAGCGGCCATGTGGACCTTTTTATTTTRTTTCTTTTTTTCYCCGGGGACAGGAGTCACGCCATTTTTCTTCCAYGAAGTGGCCAAGTGGCTGCGGGGGAAGAGAGCAGCGTGCTTTCCTGGACTTTTAAATATCTAACAGTTACTTTTTATTTGTGTTCATGGGCACTGTGTTTTGTTAATAAACTACTTTCTTTTTTCTCTTCACTTTTGCCTGAACATCTATTTCATATTGGTGGGAAAAGATTATCAAATTTTTCACTTCAGAGGAAACATTTACTCTATAATGTTTTTTCTCTAAAACATTGTCTCAAAGCAAGAAAATAGCTCAAAATTCAAGCTGCCCTTCCAAATATGCTCTTTTACCCCTCCAGACCAGTGTTTCAGTGTTCTACATAATTGTTTTTGCACACTTAAAATTTTTGAAATAAATGAAAACGTAAAAATTAAAGAGAACAAGGATAAATCAAAATCATGGTAGAGCCTTTTCAGTATCAATCAATTCTTATGTTAACATCACCCAGAATCTTAGCTAATGAAAACTCAAAAATAGTTTCTTAAGTTAGATAAGCAAAGGCATACAAGCTGAAGAATTCCAAGTCACAAAAGGAGGCAATAAGAGAAATAAGAACAATGCTCATAAATACTGACTCTTTTAATTCTTAACTTTGACTATGAAGACTGATGTCCTTGATAATAGTGCAAGCATCAAAGAGACTAACAGCTCTAACAGCTTGCAAGAGGAATTACTCTGTGACAAAGGACTAGTGCTGTCAAAGTAATGATATTACAGCAGTGTATCAACAGAAGAACAGCCATATCAAAATCTATCTAATCCCCCATGCTATCTCTTGTTACAGCCAATAAGGATGCTTTAGAAGGATTATATATCATATATGGTATTTGTCCAGAATAGTCTTTCACCTCCTAGTAATCTGTACTTTGGAGACTTTCTAAGTCAAAGCAGTAAATCTGTATTTAATATTTTTCTCTCAGAAATTTGTCTAAATGTTCTTTGAATCATAATTAATTTTTTGCATGTTCAACACTTGACATAAACATTCAGATCAGGAATTCCACTACTTCCTTTCTTTCATGTGAAAAAATTATCCCTACTGTTTGAACACGCATTAGTTTTCTTTAGATTCATGTTCATATTAGACTAAATACTATTTTTATTCTAATTAATATATCAATTCCCAGTACTTTAAAACTTATTAGCACAATGGTATGTGGTATGTTTGTTTGTACTGACAGATGAGTTTGGGCTTTTACAAAAATTGAATGCTTTAGATAGATTTGGTGGGTATAGCTGAGTTCAGAACACTACTTCATAGTTTTTGTCATGATTTCTGATCCTGAAAATGAAACAGTTTTTATTCTAGGAAATCTCTGTGCCTTAACCAGAGCTAAGAGGGTTTTTTYCCAAACTTAAACTTAGCACTGAACACTTAAAACTCCTCAGTGGCTTCAGAGTCAATGTACTCTGACAGTTTTCTACCTCAGACTAGTTTATGAAGGAAAACATGAAGTTTTCTTCTTCTTCTTCTTTCAAAACATGAAGTTGTTTACATTCTTCTACCAATATTGAAAGCAGCTATACTGGAGTAATGATTCCAGATTTGAGTATTGAATCATTTGAAATTAGAAAGAATTTATAGAAGAGAGATAAGAAGGATCCTACCTCTTCAGAATAGAGAATCAAACACTGCATTCCTTTGCTGTAACACATTTCATTACAAAAATGCTTTTCTCCTCTTAAGTTATGATGAGCACTCTGACAAAACAATAACCTCCAGTGGTTACTTCTTTTCTCTCAACCAACTTAAGCAACAGAGATCTGGGCTGCACAGTCACCATCCTACCAGAAAGATTTCCGTAGACATTCTGTGCAATGGAATTTCCATCTTTTCACTGGCCTTTTAAAAAGCATTCCAGATAATTAAGTACCTGCAAATCCTATGTATTATTGTACAATCAAATACTGTTCCACTATTCATTTACACTATCAGATTGTGAATTTTTCATAGACTGCAATATCTGAGCTTTCTTTTAACTGTCTAACAGGACTACCAATAKTCCCACAGCAGCAGCAGCCACAGCAACACAGCGATTAACTACACACAAGTTACCACATACTGAAGGCCTAGGAAGCTTTTGTTACACAGATTGAACTTCTCTTCCCCATCAACCCTATGATACTACATTTAAAATTACTAGGAAACAAATTAAATATATTCAGTTTGGGAATGTGACATTGCTGAGAATTTAGCAATCTCTAAAAGCTATGAATTTCTTCTTAAATGAAGTATTTTTTTAAAAAATAGTATTTTGGGGGGAAAGAGGCAGTTTGCTAGAGACAAGTAATGGGGTTTAGATTAGGTTTCCCTTTTCAGTCTTCACTTTTAATAGAGTGATATTTGCCCCAGGTACAGCACTCTGGTTTGTGTTACTGTTCCTGGGAAATATATGCCCCAGAGAGCAGTTGTTTAATGAAAAAAAATTTATAACATATTCATGGTAGTTAATGTGAATAAGTATTATATCCTAATAAAATATATCCTTATCATGGCCACACAAACAATTCATCACTCCACCGTAAGGGAGTTTCCCAAGAAGACATTCCRACAACATCAGTAGAAAATAAATACGCACATATACACATACATAACAAGTTTCGGTTGTTTTCAAGCCTTATCACTTAATGTGGTTTATAATGGAACTTGCTACTAAATTAAAGTCTACTCCCTCAAGGACTCTTATGTATCTTTCAAAATGTTTTTAAAGCATTTTACTCTTCAGTAGATCACTACAACGCCATGTAAATAAAACTGATTAATAAGAATTCAGTGAGGAGAGAGAGACATTTACCATAAAACCAGGAATGCTTTGAGCTCTGTAGAGATTCTTTTCTGCCACACACAGCTTGGCTGGAAACATTCCACTGGTCCCACAATGCACATGTTTTCAATTACAAACTACAGATTTTATCAGAGTTTAAGTTAATTATTTTATACCTCTGCGATAAAAGCAATTCATGTTTAAAAACAAAAGTACATATCTTCCTATTTTAAAGCAAAAATAATTGTGCTTCCAAGAAAGGGCTGTGAACCATTTAGATCCATTTTTTACTTTTAAAATCATTGTCATAGGAAATCTATTCTTCTCTAGTGGTTAATCTCTCTCAAGTTATCAAGCCTTCACAGCATAATGAGAACAAAATTACATTTTGTGGCAGTCTCTTATGATCCTGTTATTTACAGGCTTTTTAGAAAAAAGCAGCCCCTGCACCAGCTTTTGTAAAAGTGATCCAGCAGGCATTTTCTACCCAATGCTGTTTTCAATGTCCAAACTGTATCAAAGTAAAACAACCCAAAGGAAATTAAGCAGTTTCTGTCAACATCCCCAACGTGCCATATGAAGTATACACCCAGTATAAAACTTGAGATTTATATGTTAATAATATCCGTTTGAAGTTAATAAGTAAATCATATATATTGTTTTACAAAATGAAAAGTAYCATCAGTAACGACAGATAAATCTCTGAAATACCTTACTTAACTTTACGCCAAAACCAAAAATACAAGTGTGGAAATGCTGTATTTTCAAAACTCTGTGTTAATACAATAATACCCTGTCCAACAAATCAATATTTTTTGGTTTCCTCTGAGAGGAGAGTACACACACCAGGACTTTACACTGTTTTAAATTAGAGTAGGAAAAATTTCTCCAACATCATTTCTAAAACCTGCCCAAATGCCAAAAAATATGATGAATAAGAGTTAATGAGTGCTCCACTTCCATTGCTGAAAGCTTATTTTCTTTCAGGGCATTTGGAAAATTAAAACAAAGATTAAATGAACACGAACATGAACAAGTTTTGAAGTAGAAGATACTAGAAGTCTGTAACATGGGGAAATCCCCCAGAGATTGTGGTTTCTATTTTCCTCTCTCACCATAGAATTGCCACACAGCTGCAGGCAAATTCACACTGCACACCRCCACCCAACAGTTTATCAGTCTTTGAAACAGGAAAAATAAAATGTTTGCTGATGTAATTCAGTAAAGTACCATGAGATTTACATTAAAAAGATGCTATGTGTGAGTGTAAAACAGATAGTAAATAACCAAWGGCAAATGAAACCTCATCAGCAATAAGATAATTTGTGGCAAACACTCATTACTTAGACAATTTGTTGCAGAAAAGAATAAAACCATAACAAACATAACCTGGACAAAATAGAAGTAAACACAAAGAGCAGTCTGGAAATAATTTCTGCTCTTCTAGTTTCATGATAATTGTCATGTAAATCAGGCGAGTTAAAATTACACCACCTGGGAAAGTCAAATGTTTCTTTTGTTTATTGAGTGACCCTCAGAAAAGTCTTACCCACCTGATTAAGTAACATTGTGTTTGCTTTGTGGACAATAAAATGTAAAAAGTTTTCCTTTTCCTGTCAGCAAATGATGAATACATGTGGAACAGATTATTTAATACCACCAGACCACCAGGGAAGAAGATTTAGGTGAGCAGCAGCAGAGCTGTACCATTTATTTTTATTACCATGCATTAAAAATTACGTTTACAGATAATTGTTTTTCTCTCTCCAATAAACCAAGATTAAAAAAAAAAATCAAGGAGAATATTTAATAATACCAGACCACCAGGGAGGAATTTTTAAAGTCGATTTTTTTCAGTGACAAACTGGATTCTCTTTTTCTTTCTTTTTGTCTAAATTTCCAATTATTTTTAACTGCAATTTGTGGAGAGAAAATCTGAAAATAGCATGACAAAATGAGTTTTCAGATGGGGGAGTTTTATATAGATTAGGTTGTCCCTTTATAAAGGGTAATTAGCTAATCAAATAGTCCCTCAACACCAGCAGTTTTATAACACCTGTGTAGCTGCCCACATGTTATATAATGTTTTGCAGCTGTAAGACCTCAAAAGCTTGGTCACACAGTCCTATTTCCTAATATTCTTTGTCATTCTTACTCCTCCTGAAGTCTGACACTACTATCTGTTTCTGCGGGAGTGTTACTGTGTATAAAGTTGTTGAACTTCACTTTCCTGCCAGGAAAACTGCGTTTTATATAAACCTCTATTTTAAATTCCCAATCCCACTTTGAAACTAAAAGATTGTGAGAAAGGTCATTCACTTCTGTGATGCTTCTGATAATAGGAAACCCAAAAAATACTGGAAACATAAGTAGTGAGTTTGCATATGTGAGAGCTCCAGATAAAAGGAATTTGGGGCCAAATTCTCAAGTCAATGCTCATTAGCTAAACAAAGCTGATATGGGCTTCAAAGTCAATAGTGATTTTGCCTAAGTAAAAACAGCAAGGCCATCAGGATCTGATAAGCATCAGAATGCCTCAGAATTACAAAAAGAAAAWGAAATTAAGCCACTGAATGTTTAGCTGTTTGTCTATTACAGTATGAAAGGATCCAGATGTTAGAAGAGGAGTCTATGCTATTATTTAGTGCTGGTCAGGTTCACACTATTTTCTATTTGAAGAAAACAAACAATTCTGCATGCACAGCAGGGCCATAAAAACATGCAGTGACACATGAATATGCAGTGAACTTTGTCAAATGTGCACTGACTCTTTGAAATATAAATGTTGGCTACTCAGCAGTCACCTACAGCTGCTGCAGCCACTGCCTGGATTTGTGTTTACTCATTTACAAAGTGCCTATACAGGGGGGTTTTTATACATAATTTTAAAACAAATACATATGCCTGAAAGTTAACATTTGCTACATACATTTTCAGTTTTATCCTGACAGTTTCATCATCAATTATCACAGCAACTGTTAGTTTAAATGAGAGCTACACACTCTCTAGGTGGAGCTTGTCAACCTTCCAGCATTGCTCACACATGACCAGAACACTCACTCAAGAAAGCAGGAACAGCCTGAAGTGAGACAAGACCTAATCATAACCTGTTCTGCTTTCACAGCCAACTGCTCCTGCCATTTCTGTCCAGAGCACTGCGAGGCACAGTGTTCATCACTGGCTGCTCCTTTCAGTGCCAGCAGATACTCGCCAAAGGAGAAGAAAGCCCTGCTCTAAATGAGTACATTCATTTCTCAATTCCTACACCATTCTTTCCCAGACCTGGTTTTAGTCTTAACCTCCCACACACAGGGACCTCTTTGGATTAGGACCCTGTCTTCTTTCTCTTTCCCTTCTTCCCCTCTCCAAAAGACTCAAAAGGTTGAATAGTAGCTTCTGCAAGGAAGGAAAGGAACACACCTCACAAAGGCTGAAAGGGACGAAYGAACCATGTGCTTGTCCAGCCACCAAGCACAGACTCTACAAAGATGCACAGCCTGAAAGCTGTTGAGTATTTCCAGTCCCTTTCCCTTTCTCCTTGCTCTTATATGACTGAGCTCTCCCCTAAAGCTCACATTCATAGTCTCCTATGGATCCTATGGATGGAGGTGATCTATGATTTCTCAAACCCAATGCTATTGTTWCTCAGACACCAAATTCTCCAGAGCTCTACTGACTCCACAGGTCTTCACCCCACATATAACCTTCTAAATGTCTTTGTCCGAAGCAGTACTAACACTGGCTTAAGATCCATAGCAACCGAACTTTCACTTCCCCTAACATCCTTATCCTCCTCAAATCCAGCATTCATTCACATAAGTCTGTACCACAGTAAAATTGAATTTTGCCTGGAATATTGGTACCACTGAGGAGAAGATCCAAAGCTCACTAAAATAACTTGAAATTCTTCCAGACAGTTTAGGAGTGTTCTCCTTTTGTCCTTTTGTTTTGTTAGGCCTTTAGCATTGGTTCTAACCTTCCTATACTGGGGAAAAGTCTGTCAGTTTGTGCTCTTTTTCTATGCTGCTTTTAAAACCCAGAAGATGGAGGGAAATATGTTGGCAAAATACCTAAATCGAAAAAAGCTAATAGATTTTTATAAGATTTATGAGGTTTCCATGTTTAATTTTCAGGCACATCATATTATTAGACCTAAACATGGAGTGTTTAGCAAGCTTYTGCTTTTTTTTTTTCTTTGCAGCTGTAATTATGAGGACAAGCAGTAAAACACACTTGTTCATAAGCCAGTTTGTGTCACCCTATGTGTTTGTCAGTAAACAGTTTTAGTAACTCAGTAATGGAGTTAAGTAATAAACACAGGAGAAAGAAAATATGTTTCAAATGAGGTTTGAAGAGGGAAGGTCAAGGAAGCAGAAGAACTGGAGTTACATATGTAAATCTACCCCAGAAGACGCTTAACTATGAACAAAGAAAAAAMCAGTAATTTCTCTTCCCTCTCTGGATATTATTTGATCACAAGCAGTGTTCAAAATTTATTCAAGTTGACTAACAGCAGCAACAAGCTGATTTTTTAAAGGACATCATAAATRCTCTTGTAAAATCAGATTCAGCTACTACAGCCACTGGAAATTATCCCATGAGAAGTTAAAAATTACAGTCAGCTAAATCAAAAGGCTGGGCTCCTCCCAAAAGACTACAAATCCTAAAGCAAAGAGTCATGATGCTTTCTGGCTCTTCAGGTGTTGTAAGTGTTTGGGTTCAAATTTCTCTCAGAGCAGGACTCTCCTTTTCCTTACTGCTCACAGCAAGTACAAGAAGCAAACAAAAGAAATGCAAATCTTTCTGGCAAAAAACCAAGCTAGATCCAGGAGAGGCAAATAGCATACCAGCTGCCCAGAGCAACAGCTACCTGATAAATGAATTAATGATGATGGACAGCAAACTCATCCCTCATCCCAAGCTCAATCCTCATTCACTGAGTTAGTAAAATCATGACTATCATTATTACATTTACTTTACACAGCATCTGCACTGTACCTACTGCTATATTTTATTTTGACAACTGTGGTAAGCAGTAGTTATTCAGAAGTGTRGGCACAAATACCAAGGGAGAAAAAGCATGATGAGACATGGTAAATAGGCTTACAAGATAATTTTTGCCAGCAGTTGTACAAAGCAGATAGTAAAAGTGTTTTCAGTGTTGACTCTCTTTGCCCCTGGTCTTGAAATGCAATATTGCTCTTGGCACAGGAAAGGTGCTGCTCATACTTCATTTTAATTTTGCCTGTTAAATGACTGAGCATAGGAATAAGTTCTGGCACTGGAAATAATTTGTTCCTGAATTTTAATGCCAATGAACATACAGTTACATAATATTCATGACGCCTTGCACTTAGCACTTACAATTCCTTAAGATTCAAAAACACTTCACAAACAAACATAAAAGTTATATGTAAGGGTCACTCACATAATTCTCCTCAGAATATCTACTTCCTGTGTCACACCACAGAAGAAATTCTGAACAATTCATAAATAACACAAGTGAAGTATTTTTGTTTGACCTGAATTTGGACATGAGACACACAGATGAATGCATATGGCTTTACGGGAAATGTTTTAGGTGATCAAAACCATGAGTCACATATTCCTGAGAAGAACAACCCATACAGAGCACCTGAGTTCCATACTTGGAAATAGTACCAATAAATGACTGCTTGCTTTACACATTTCCTTCCGTGTTGTCCCAAATTCCTCCTTTGGCAACATTTGTACCAAATGCACAAGCATAATTTTGAACTGAGCTGGATATAGGTAAATGCAATTCAAGACATTAAATGAATAATCAACATCTCTCTGCCAGTTTTGGACTGTAATTAAGAATTAAATGTAACTCCTTTCCTTTAAGACAAGATACCATAGATTGGATAGAATCACAGAAGGATTTGGATTTTGGAAGGGTCCTTAAAGACCATCAAGTTCCATCCCCCTTCCCCCCCGACCATGGTCAGAGGCACCTTCCACTAGACCAGTTTGCTCAGAGCTCCATCCAACTGGCCTTGAACACTTCCATGGATGGGGAAGCCACAGCTTCTCTGGGCAACCTGTTCCAGTGCCTTACCACCTTCACAATAAAGAACTTCTTCCTAATATTTAATTCAAAACTGCACTCTTGCATTTTACAGCCATTATCCCTCRTCCTGTCTCTCTTTGCCCTTGTAAAATTTCCCTCTCCAGCTTTCTCATAGGCCTCTTCAGGTACTGGAAGGTGCTCTAAGGTCTCCCTGGAGCCTTCTCTTCTCCAGGCTGAAAAACCCCAACTCTYAGCCAATGTTCATAGGAGAGGTGCTCCAGCCCTTTGATCATCTTCATGGCCCTCCTCTAGACTTGTTCCAACATGTCCCAATTGCTAATATTTTCCTTACCTGATACTGTGTTCCATGCAGTTTGGAAGGACCTATTGCATGGCTTTTTCTGGGAAGCTATTAAGTTTCATGTGTAATTTCTGTAATGAAGTACRTGTAAAGAAGTTTGATTTCAGCATGCTGCAGGAAGAACTCTAGCCTGTATTTGTTTTCACTGACATACAAAGGAAACCATATTTAGCAAATTCAGCTTCTTTCCCCTGTTTTGCTGTTTAAACTTTATAATTGTCAGCTGCGTATATTGCTAGTCACCTTCCTAAAAACTAACAGGCCTCCAGCCATCAAAACTTCTATGCTCCTGCTAAATTTGTTTTTAATTATATTGCAAACAAGAAAAAAAAATCCCCAGCTGTTAACACTGACTCAGAAAGGCTGAAAGGAGAGGTAGAGCAGACACTAGGAAATACTTTTAAAATTCTTGTTGTTCAGCATGTTTTAGTAAGAGATATTTCTGGCTTTGAATAAACTCTGAAATATTCTGAGATGACACATTAAACAATAGCTTTTGATTATTATTTTCAGGTTTTGATGCCTCAAATTCTGCCTCAAAACCACAATGTATTAACTCTATACTTGCAGGTAAAAACTAAGTTATTTGTCATAATAACTCTACCGCTTTGTGTTTCATCTTGCCTTGATTGTGAAGGTAATAGGGCCTGCTTTATTATGCCCATAAATTGAGTCAATTGACTTATCCTTATATCCTGTTTCCTGAACTTAATGAGAGATTCTGCATCATTAGGAAAACACATCATCCTACAACAGGATCAAAAGCAAAGGAAGACTGATAATAAGTCATTTGGATTTCACAGAAATCCAGGACAAAATTTCAGTGTTTTGATCTGAGTTAGGACAAACAACCAGCTTGGTAAGTAACTTTGCTGATTCGTGTGCTTACTTTGCACATGGCTCAGAAAACACAAACAAAACTGAGTTATTTCTGAATGTGAGCTACCTTCAGCTGAGTATACACTCCAYGTGCTTTTGTATGAAAAGATAAAAAAGTTTAGAAGAATATATTAAAGCAACATATTAAAGGAGCTGTTTCCAATAAAACAAGGGAAGTGTTTTCAACTTTAGTGTACTTTCACTACCAACACAAAGTATCTATTATCTATTACATTACCCTCACAGTATTTGAATATGAAGGCTACCATTTGATGATCAAGAGAGACAGAAGCTACAAGATGGTGTAAGTGTCCCCTTGACCACAAATATCTTCAGTAAAAGATTTCAGCTAAGAGAGAGGTTGTTCCTAGTTGTATTAAATATATTAATTGTATGCCCAAGTGTTGCGTAATCTTGGGTTTTGACCTGTTTAATGGTGCTGTGGTTAAGGTTAATGACAATTTTACAACATGCAGCACATCCGTCACRCAAATGGCTCCATTTCTCTATAGCAGCAAAGAGAATGCTCTCTTTCAGGAACAGCTGCAGATCCTGAGTGAATCCATGTAGGTCATTTAGCTAAAAAAGGTGAATTCTCCCCTTTTCAAGCRTTTAATCAAAATTTAAATAAATAAATGCCAACAAGCAGGGAAGAGTTTATCTTTCTTTGGGGAGGCCAAAAGCTTCCTATTTATTGGCTGCATCAATTATACATTAAACAAGAAAAATAAATTTTATAATTTACACATCACAAAATCCTCAAGATAGGCCAAAGAACAGGTTGAGAGTTTTGGTGACACAGCATGAAGCTTACATTAATTACATTAATTGCAAGGTATGCAAAGTTGCTTAGGCTCAGTTTAGGGTTTTTTCTTAGCCAAAGAGACATACTAAAGTTTCTGCAATGTATTCTGGATACATTCCTTTGGACTGACTGCCTGCAGGAAATAGCATTTAAATAACAAGAGTGCACTACAGTTGTCCAAGCTTCAATGTGGATATGAGGTTTGTAACAGCTTTTATTATCTTCTAACATGTGCCAAAGAGGAAAACATCAAATAGCTTGAAGCATTGGAAAAGGAGACAAAACGTATTTAACGTAAGGTCCTGAAGCTATGGGTGATTACTGGCTCTGAAGAATGGTCACTTACTGAAGATTTATATCTTGTTTAAAAAAACATTCAAAACAACTGTGCAAAGGACTTCTCTCCCATCACCTTAAACTGCATCCCCTTAGCTACACTGAAGTGTGTCTTTCTGTGTGAATTTCCTCTGCTTTTTTGGAAAGATTTCATGTATCTATAGCAGCAGTGTGAACAAAACACATTTCCACCCATTGGGAAACACACAGAAAGGGAGCTGGTTCAGGAGGTCACTACAAGTCTGTTCCCAATGCTCTTGTACTATTTCACTACTTACTAGAGGAGGGGCTAATATTCCAAAATGCTGAAGTATTGATAGAAGATTTGCTGCAGACATAAGTCTGCAGATGAAGTCTGACCATCATAAGTATCATGAATACCAAGGTAGTATTAAATATTGCCAGCACATCTTTTATCTCCACTGACTGACACTATAAAAGACTGTTTACCTTGTTTCTCAGACTGCTGAGAGCTTTTCAGAAAAAAAAGCACAAGAGCTGCTCTTTAAGATCCTTACCAATCATGTGAAGGATGTGATCTTTTTTCATGAACCTTTTCATGTGTTTCCAATTCYATTGGTTTACTGAAACTTCATTTCATTGGTTTACTGAAACTTTTCACTGATTGTGAAAAGAATCAAGCACCATTTGCCAGCAGCAGAGGTGATTGGAATGCCTGGCTATGGCCAGAACAAAGCACCAAAAACTATTCCATGCAGCAAGGATGGAGCAGCTGTTATGAGTTTATTGGTGGTATTAATTTCAGAGAGTAGGGTGTTCACACCGAGTAACTGGAAAAGAATTGTAGGGGGTTATTTTCCTTTTTTTTTTTTGTTTAAGAAAAGCCTATCCTTTCAAATAATCCTATTGAAAACTTAATTGCAGTCTTGAATTTGGTGTCTGACTTGTGAATAGGATGTTCAAGTTTCCTGCAGTATGTTTAGTAATGCCAGTTTGGCAAGTGGAATAAGCAAAGTAAGAGTAAGCAAAATATATAGAAAAGAAAGGAATAAAATTTTAAAAAAGCATCTGTCAGGAGTTCAAGTAATAGAAAACAAGTAAACTTAAAATCAAAGCTTTCCAAATAGTGATATTCTAAATAAACTTCATTATGTTCCTAGTTAATAGTTTTGTGTCTTTTTCCACAGGCCAGACATAATAAGGTAACTGTTGTTTTACTGTTGCCAGATTACATTCTTCATTATAAGATATATTAAGTGAAATTCCAGTATCTGAAATATTTTACATTGCTTTTACTTTTAGTACATGTATTGATAACATTTACAATTGACAGAGGCATATTTTTTGAGGTAAATGTTTGTTGAATTGGTATATAGTGTGTAATACCTGAAAAATTAGTCACCTTCTCTGATTCATGGAGTGTTCCTAGGAACCCATAGGAAAAAGACATCTTAATTAGAGGACAAATATTGTCAGTTAGCACCATTTTTTTTCTTTTCGTTTTTTAACCAATGAACACAGGCTGAAGACTTTTCTGTGAAAACTACAATTATTTAAAGAACTATCACATTTAACCATTATTAAAAAGTTTTWAAAAAACCCACACCTGGTTTTGCATTAGGAAAATTTCTAAAAAACCAGGTAAACACTATTGAGCCAGCCATCAGCAGAAACCATCTCCCTACAATGGCAAGCCTTACACACAATCCATACAGCACCTAAACAGACAAACAGGTAGGAAGCAATTTCTAGACAGTAGAGCAGCTGGATTTCTGATTCTTGCCCACCAGGAAGCCAGCTAGATGGACAATAGGCCAGTCACAGGGTCCACACCTCAAAAGCCAAGGAGGTGAGGAACGGGGTAGTCTGTGGAAAAAGGATTTGAGGGGCTCAGTAGAAGAAGGGAAGAAAACCAGTTAGCAAGGCACTTGTAGCTTTAGGTGAGCCAGCAGCAAGGCACTCTGAGATCCACACAGGCAGCCAGAGGAAGGGCTGGCTGCCCATCAAGCGATGAACTTGGATACTGAGCTTGAGAGCTTGCCAGGTTAAGAGCCTAGAGCTTAAAAAAGAGGTCATGCAGCTGCTGACAAGCTGCTTGATTGGTACAAAACCTGGCAAGAAAATAAAAGCTCACCTCCCTGCTGATTTTCTGTTGATATCTATGACAGAACGAACATTCCTCTGGAACATTTTTTTCCATCTAAGAGGCATAGTTCTATTGGAAAAAATTCTGCAAGCTTTATTGAAGGAACATTCTGTCTTTCTTCTAAAAATACCTATTGGTCATGAAAAATGTTACCCTCCTGGATAAATAACTAGTCTGCAAGGCAATTTCTACTGCTTTCTTCCCAGTAATGGAAGAAACACCTCAGCCAAATTTGAGGCATTCACATGAAGGATGCAGTTCTGGATTTCAGCTTTATTAACCCTGAAAACAGATTTCTAAATAACAGATATAAGAGCGGATAACAAAATGATGCATTTGCTACTAGAAAAAATAGCCAGGGTCAAATGGGAATGGGCCAAAATATAGAAATTCACTAGAAACATGTAAGTTTCTATTGTTTGTATTTTCTCATTTCTAGAATATTATCTGTAAATTCTAGATTACATTTTCTTGCAGAGCAGAGAAGACTGGGTTACAATAAAAAACTGTTTTCTGCCAACCTTTCAGAAAAAACAGKAACATTTTCTGGCCAGGGTCCAAGGGTTTCCTACTTTACTGAGCCAAACAAGAATATAATATTAGCAAGGATAAGTAGAAAATACTATTTTGCTAGAAACAGCTTTTTAAGTTACAGTGAGTAGCTCAGTTGTGCAGCAGTTTGAACTCAGCATCAGAACACACAATAGGTGAGAAAGGAGTCTGCTGAATAAAGACAGCATTATTAAAGATAACTGAAAAGACCAACTGTCACAAAGACACTTCTGTATTCTTGAAGTAGATATAATTTCTATGGCATTGGCCAAAAAACACCAGTGGCATTGGGGCAGTGAAATAAAGAAATATGCTTATCCTTACCTTGGCAAGAGAGAGTGAGCTGTGTTCCAAGCTCATAATTTTTATTYTCATTCTGACAATCAAAAACACTTACTTAAGCTGAAATATTGGACYATAGTGCAGGGTCTTAAACATGATTTTTGAAACTTGAACCCTTGTCTCATATTTACATGAGAATTATGACATTCTATCCCTTAATGCTAATGCTTGCCCACTCCACTAATCCTATACTTGTGTTTTACAGGTGACCAATCCCAGCATAAAAAATCCCACCACGCAAAGTAAAATGAATGATAAATTACTTATCTCCCAACAACTTTATAAGCCATAAGAACAAAAAACAGATCTCAAGCTATCCACTTTCATGGAGCTATATCAACCTTATATTCTCAATATGAATTTATTTTACAGTTCATCAGTTTAATTCATGTTTTGTCCATCAGTCACTGAGTCCAAATTCTCTTTCCTCTTTTTTTTTTTTTTTCCTCAGCCTCTTGCAGCCTTGAGCCAAAACTTTTAAACATTCTATCCAGAGTAAGCATTGTAGCCTGGACTACATCCAGCCTTCTGGCCTTTTACGAACATCTGTCAAGTTCATGTTTGTGGTTGCAGTGGAGTGGAATTGAGAATAAAGATGGACGGCAATGGATTAGCCCAAATACTACTTTATTACACTGTAGCCATTTTATATGTCTCTCCTGTACTGAGCCCTACTCAGCTTTCCTACAAATATCCTCTCCTACGTTATCACCTAGTAACAGAAGATAAAAATAATCCTTTTCATTTAATAAGGCAATGAGCAACATTATCAGCGACACAAGATTCTTAGCTCTGAAATGCAAAATTTGGTCTTTTGTATATATTTGTGCATGCTCTGTTTCAAACATATTGAAGCTCTTAAAAGTACCTAWGAGGAAAATATTTTTGTCTACAAAGAGTAAGAATAAAATCTATATAAAAGGACTTTATTTTCAAGATTCMAAAATGCAGTACTGATAATTTTTTGTTCAACTATGAATTCCACCCAAAAATCTCACTTCCTTTTATAAAAATTAATTGACCTCTATGGGGCAATTCTGATAGACAGGAACTAAAGAAAATGATACTAAACCACCCACACAAGCCAAGCAGAAGGAAGATCTCCTGACATTTTGCTTGTCTGTCAAACTCAAAGYAAGGAAGGGTAGTAGTAGCTCTTCAATGTGCTACTGAAAACTATTTATTGCAACAGTTGTTGTTTATTATTATCTTAGTATCTATGACTGTAGAGTTCCAGGTGAAGCTTTTCTTCAGAGATACTCAATGATCACTGAACTCAATGATGTTTGTATGCAGCTCTTTTACGCAATAAGAAAGAAATCCTTCTTTTAGTGTGAAGTGTAAAAACTGGGTGCTTTACCTGAAAGAGTCACAAATGTGGAATATTTGAAAAMTTGAAAATTCATTAGCTACTATTAATTTCCAGTAGAGTCTCTATGCTTTACTTTTCACAAAAGCTTTCTAAGGGGAGAGCATTTGCTAAACTTGCCCAGATRTATCACATAAGATGGGTATGACAATGAATTACAGCTGAGCTTTCTATTGACACTGGAAAGAAATGAGCTTGGAATTAAGTTTTGCTATTGATTATACTCCATTTTGAGCATAAAGGTAGAAAGAAAGATAACAACCCAGATCACAGAGTATAACACATGATAAAAAAAAATCCCAAGAGGACTATTGAAAAGTACTTTGGTATTTAGAGTTGTTGGATTTCTTCCAAGCTTGATAAGACACTTAGCCTATTACATTCATGAAGCAGTTACAGAAATTCAGCTTGGCCTAATGCTCTAAATCAATACATGGGAAAGATAGAAATTTTACAAATGCTGAAAGTTTATTTCTTATAAAAATGCCTTAGGGACATGAAGAATTTGAGCAGTCAATATGTAAGCTAGATTTTAATATAAAACCAGCTGATAGGAAGGCAAATTCCTCCTTGAATTTGTTCTTATATTGTGATTACTGCGCTTGAAATGAACTGCATTGCTGCCTGAATTCTGTCAACATACAGTGGTAAATGAAGACACTCAAGATTTCTGATTATCATTTGAAAAAATAGGACAGTTGCCAAACACTGTTAAGTCAATAAGGACAAAACAGATAAAAAAGCTGAATTGTTTTAATTTCATTTATTTTGATAAAAAGATAACACAGTCCTGCATCTGTAGGTTATGAGTCACTGGAGTAGCTAGCAAAGTCTATTTTATCATGTACTCTAAGTGATCTATCCCTGTAAATTATTTCCAGAGCAGAACCACTAGTTGTGTCTTTCACCAGGTACACAAAGACTTATAACACTAAGTAGCTTTTTAGAGTCTTAAAGGATGGAAGTGCAAAGCTCGGCAATGAGACTAAAAAAGAAAACAACTTTTTCTTGCATTAATTTCACTTGTTTTGACAGCTTTTGTTCCAATGTTAAGGTTAGCAGATTCAATCATATTAAGAGTTCAGTTTGACTGACCACTGAACTACTCCTTATGTTTGTTTATCATTATTTTAATAAAATCCATTAAACAGTGTGTTAAACTAGATTTTTCTTACAAATTTTTATCCCAAATCATAAATGTGAAAGAAAATTTATTGAGAAGGATTTACATAGTGGCAAAATCATTAATTTTTCCTGGCAGATACMTCAAAATAATGAAACCATTTTGTCTATTTTGAGGCTTGTAAAMATTGATGCTCCCTACATTTTATTTAATTTAAGAGGTCTTCAGATTATCTCATGTGCCATAGCTAAACTGGCTATTTTTCCTGAAAGCCCAAGGTAATACTCTCACAAACCAAGACACATCTAACCATTACGAGTATATTTCTGCCTCTACTACCTCTCAACAGTGTGGTACCAAGTCTAYGGTGGCCTCTTGTTCTCAGAAGTATGACTCACTCTAATGAAATTATCTATTTCATTTGCCATWACAGAAGTACATGGTAACTATCACTGGTCATCCTTTGATTGCAAAGTGATGAAACTATTCCGAACTTTGGAAAGCCAGCTCTTCACTCTCTGCAGAGCACTTTTTTTTATTTATAAAGTTGGGTTATTGCCAGGAAGTCTACCCTCCCTGCAGCATCTGGCCTCCAGGTTCTCTAAACCAAGAGAGAGGCAGAATTAATAATGCTGATTTTTATGAAGTTCTCTGCGTGTGAGTATTACACCTCTGCCAATTTCCAAACAGGACAGAAAAGAGAACATAGAAAAGTTGGAAATATTTTTCTTCACTGTATTTTTTTAACCAGAATGGGTGTAGTTAGCTGTCTTCATGCAGTTCAAACAGCAGCAGAYAGAAGTTTAACCATAGTCATGAGTCAGTCCAAGGGTGCACATTGTTTTCAGCTGACATTGTTYACCATTTGCAGTAATGAAGATCACTCTGTAAATATTTATCTTGCTAAAAATGCTTCCTGATGCTTAGCACTAAATCCTCAACTGAGGGAGACTACTATCACAATGATGAAATTCTACCAACTGAGGTGCAATTTCTAGCTCTGTTGTTATTCCTCTACTGACTTTCCTATTGCTGCAAGGCAATGTCATGCCTGTAAAAAAAAAAAAAAAAAAAA
>NW_026623262.1:1873887-1892273 GCF_030028575.1 Malurus melanocephalus
GCTAGCCTGCCAGAACACTTGGTAAAGCAACCTAATAGTTATTTACCAAAGTTACCCCCATTTTTGGCAGGAAGGGCTTTTATTTTATTTAGTCATTTTTATTGAGTAGTTTTAACAGCTCACAGAACAACAGAAGTTGGAAGGGATGTCTTTGTCCAACTCCCCTCCTCGAATTGAGTCACCTACAGCAGGTTGCCCAGGACAGCTTTTGAGTATCTCCAAAGGGGAAACTCCACAATGTCCCTGGGCAATCTGTGCCAATGTTCCTTCACTGACACATTCAAAAAAGCCCTCGTTTCCTCAGTTACTGTTGTGCACATTGTTTCTTGTCCTGTCACTGGACACCACCGAAATAAGACTGACTCCATCTTTAAACCTTCCCTTTGGATATTTACATAAACTGCTGAAATCTGCCCAACCCAATGTTTTCTCCAGGCTWAACAGTCCCTATTCTCTCAGCCTTTTCTCCCGTTCCGTAAGCATCTTAGTGGCCCTTTGCTAGACCCCTCCAGTACGTTCATGTCTCTCTTTTACTGGGGAGCTCAGAACTGAACAGAGTATTCCAGCTGTGGCCTCACCCATGCTGAGGAGAGGGGAAGGGACCCTTCCCTGATCTCTGGCAGCGCACTTTCCAATGCAGCCCAAGGTACCAGTGGCCATCTCTGCCGCRAGGGCACATGGCTGGCTCATGTTCAACTTGGTGCCCACTAGGATCCCCAAGTCCTTTTCTACATGGCTGTTTTCCAGCTGGCTGGTCCTCAGCACATACTGCTGCATGGGCTTATTCCCAGCCAGGTGCAGGACTTTGTACTTCCCTATCTTTAACTTCATGAGGCCCATTTCTCTGGCCTGCTGAGGTCCTTCTGGATGGCAGCACAACCCTATGSTCCATCAGCCACTCATCCCAGTTTGGTGTCAGCAGCAAATTTGCTGTGAGTTCACTCTGATTTGTAATTCAAATTATTAATAAGAACATTCAACAGTATTGGGCCCACTGTTGACYCCTGAGATGCATTGTTGGTTCCTGGCCTCCAGCTAGACTTGGTACTGCTGCTCAGCACCCTCTGAGCTCAGCCATAAATTCCTATTTATGTATGAACTCATATCTGTTACTGAAAACAYGATGTAAATTACACTGGAGGAAAGGAGGCAGGTTCTTCCTTCTGCAGAATCATGCAGAAAAGGGCAACAGTCATAAATCACTGAAAAATAAAGTTTACTAAGCCGTCTGAATAGTGCACAAATTTGTGTATTATTGTTGTGAGACATGATGACGAAGGTATAAAAGACAATGATGCATCACCAGTGATGCACTTTTAGTCTGAGAAAGAGATTTCTCTTTCTTGTAAGGATTCTTAAATTTGCTACAGATCATGTTACTAAAATGAAAATATATCTAATAGACACTTATTTGAAATCATAAATACTGGTTAAAATCTATTTTCAATTATATGCAAGTAACCATAGGGCTTTTGAATTTCAAACTAACATTTGAAAAGCATGTTATTAGAAACACAAATTCTTGAAGTGTCTTATAAATTCTTATTAATTAATACTAAAATATTAATATTGTTAAATGTAAAATATACTCATTATCTCAATTTAGTTGTTTAAAYACTTCCCCAACATTGTATTTCTATCTTATTAATAGAATAGAATTACATATTCATCAAGATTCTTCCTCAACAAATGACCTTTGGTAATCAGTTCTTAGTACTGAAAGAATGAGTTAGCATGCAGTGGTAATGCAATGTGTAAACTGCTTCATTCTGCAGCATAACTGAACTCAAACTGACCCAGTGGTGCTGAAATGAAAATTTACAGCTTCCAATCAGAGTGGGATTAGCACACACTGTGTGTTAACACTCTGTTGTTAAGTTTACAGTTAAGACCTGAAGCACTCAAAGTTTTAAAAATTACCTTTGGAATGAGTTGAATTTCCCATATAACTCAGGAGCCAGTAAATATTTATGGAAAGTTTAGTTAATTGGCTGCCTGGTCAAAGAAAAGCAAATGACAATCATTATGAGTAGCCAAAGCACCAGAAAGCAATATGCTTTCAGCTTACATTTGTGTATCATATTCATTGCCTTGCTTGCTACTCCTAAAAGCCTAAAACAGGTGTCTATACCACATATTTTTCATATGAGAAAGGCATGTTTTTTTGGGTTTTTTTTTTGTTTGTTTGTTTGTTTGGGGTTTTTTTGTATTATGCCATTTTAAGAGAGGTTTCCTTTCACGTTTTTCCTTTCAGGATTCAAATCTCTTTAAAAGTGCCAGAAAACACACCATCCACTTAAAAACTTTAAAGGAGGCATAATTTTGAGGGAAGTGAGTGGGTGAGACCAATATCAATATACATAAAGGGGTTCCTTATCACTTTTGTCCTAGATTTGTTTCTGTTTGAGCAAGTCATTTACTACCATGTACTAAGAACTGCAACATCTATGAAAGGATAAAAAAAACAAATTATGAAGTAAGCCTTGAACCGTTATGTGTATTTAAGTATTCAGCAGTAGACATGGAAATATTCAGGCATGCAAAAATATAAGGTGGTTAGYGATTATCATATGAAATATAAAATGTGAAAATTATTTATATTCTGTTACTACTATCTTTCTATAAAATTTATGGTAGTTCAGCCACAGGTCATCAGAATCAATGGGGAATCACCAGGGGAAATGGTCTATGGTCAAACTAGATAATCATAACCATTTCTTTTAGCCTTAAAACTCTTTGAGTCCATTTAAAAGCYGTTATAAATCTGGAGGGTTACATTAAAACCTCATGACTAATAAACACAAATACATCAGCTTAATTCTTTTGTAATACACTGTAACTTGTTAGGTACTCAAGAAACCCAATTCGAAAGCTAAAATAAACACAGCTACAAATAAAATATTTAGATATTTTATTATGTTCTCAAAGCAATTTCCTCCCATATGCATTCCACATAGCAAAAGTTGGCAGTCTTAGATTGTATGTGCATTTTCTTCTGTTCTCAAAGCTTTCTGCTTTACGTGTAAGTCAAGATCATTGCACAGGGTGGAATGAACAGGGTTCAATTACTGATTCCTATGGGAAGGGGCTTCTTTCCAACTGGGAACAACTAATAACTCTGGTGAGTCTGATTTCTAGAGAGTCTCTGCCCTTTCTTTCTCAACCAGTTACTTATGCATAGCATCTGTGTAATGGTACTTTTCCAGACCTGTAAAAACACTTTTACAGTGCTTTGAAATCTCGTTGTTGTGCTTTTAATCAACACCTTGTCATGTGGAATCAAATTTTAAAAGGATCTAAACAAATGCTGCCATTTAATTGTTCACATTATCAGGCAAGCAACTCAGCTCATCTAATAAGAAGGGTATATCTGTATTCCTACCCCCTTCATTGGGTTAATGGTGATTCAATATATTTAGAGCTGGAAGCTACTTTTCTAAGCTGGAACATTTGAATGAAAAATGGGCAATTCGGCTACATCTCCCTTGGCAAAACAATCATTTAATCAGTGTTATAGTTTGTATCTAAATAGTGGGTTTAATCGGAGTATCCATCTACTAATTCTAAATAGGAGGAAGTAGCAGAAGTAGAGAAGGGAGTGAGAATCATTATATCATTGCTGAGTCAGTTTATTTCCTGTAACTATTCATCAAAGCAGGAGAAGCAGTAGGCAGATGCACACTTACTTCAAAGGAGTAACTTACTTACTTTTCCCAGGGGATCCTAGTGTTAGATGCAAACAACATCTGCTCCAGCACTCCAAAAAGATTTAGTGTTTTCTTTTGTTCCTTTCTGTAAAAATGTGCAACTATTTTGTGCAACCATGTAGCTACATCTTCTGAAAGATATAATGAGCTTGAAACTGAAATTATGAGTTTCAGTGACAAGTGAAGTAACGGCRGCATGACATATACAGGCAAATTSGTTAAATGGATATGATGGTATCTCCCTGWTTTGCATATAGACCAGTCTTGTGAATAAGGGATTTCAGTACCAGTTTTCTTTTTTGAAAGTCTTTCTACTGTACCCAGCAACTCTGATCTCCACTGGATCAGGGGATGCTAAGCAGTGACACAGTTATCAGCAAACACAGAACTGCACACACAAACACTTCCATGCATCACATTATTATCTGTTTCTCTGATATTGTAACAAATAAATAACAAAACCTAAAAGCAACATTCTTAAACTGACTTGCTGTATTCAGGTAACTAGATCTAAAGCYCACTTTCATTCAGCAAACCATCCCTGGAAGTGCTTTTCTATTGCCATTATGTCTGAAGAGATAGTCAAAGTACCATATTTTTACAAAAGTGCCTGAAGTGAATCCTGTCCAAAAAGAACAAAAAGACTAAGATTTGGTCGTCTGGCCATTAACTAAAGAGATGCAAATCTGTTACTTAATGAAACATTTCTAGGAAAATAAACTGTTGGCAAGTGAAAGAATTCAGTTGAATTTAATGGAAGTTGTATTCTAAAGTTTTTCAGAAATGATTGAAAATTTTCAGCCAAAAATGTCTTTGATATTTTTATTTCCAAGAAATAGGATTAAATATATAAGAAGTAGTGGAAATGATGACTAATAGTTGGGTACTTCAAATAATAAAACAAAATGTACAGTCATACCCCTCTTCAGCAAAATATGAAAGCTTGTTTGATGTCAATGGAACTACTCACACTGCAATTTTAAGCACATCTTTATGAATGCTTTTAAAGAAGCATAAATGTTTAAGGTAAACCATCATAGACAAAATCAATTATGAGAATGTTTTATGTGTGGGCATTTGTGTGTATACACATAGAAATATGGACATGTGAATACACCCATATATTTACATATATGTAGGCATACACAAACTTCTTATTATAGAACATAAAAGCACTTGGTGGATAATATTGAGAATCATGACATCTGTATGGACAGTATTACTGCCATTGTGAAAACGCTGGTTTCTGAATTTCCCTGGAAAACACTCAGAATGAATGCTTGTGTTTTTCAAGGCAGATCATAAGGATAGCCATGGCAGGTCAAAACAAAGGTAGCCTGGTATACTGTTTCCAGCAAGTCAAGAGGAAGTGCTTAAGGAAGAGTAGCAAAACAGCAAGTATATAGAAATATTTTCCCAGGACATTATCCTAGCCCTGAGCAATTTGTGAGAGAGACTTACTGAACTAGAGGCAATATCTGCATTTAATAGCCCTTGATGGACTTTTCTTTCATGTATTTATCTAATTACTGCCTAAACCCAAGATATAATTTAGCTTTTGCAACATCCAACATTTTTACAGCCACATTAAAGTTTTTGAAAATGTACTGCCTTTGTTTTAAGCCTGTCACCTTGTGCCTTAATTGCATGGCCCCTCATTTTTTCATTACAAGAAACAATCAACCCCTATTCCTCTTCTCTCTGTCTCCAGGATTTTGCAGGCATCTATAATGTTTCCCTTCATTACTTGTTTTCTTGGCTAAAGAACCYAAATCTATTTAGTTATTTATTTTATTGCCATTATTGTCTTATTTTACTTTTCTGGTTCTAGTGTGGGAATTTTAGTTAAAGGGGTCAGAGCTGCCAACAAGTATAAAAGACATAACTGCACAATTACTTTAACAATGTTTGATTTCTTTCCCAATAATCCTAGTATTTTATTCAAGTWTACCATTACCCAGCACTCAACAGATGTCCTCACAAAGCTAGCTATAGTAAGTCTAGTATGATGGTTTTATTATCTCTCTGGAATGGTAACAGTCAATTCAATATCATCCCTGCATGTATAAAGCAGGAAATGCTGTCTTTCCATTTTAGTTGTTTTACTTTTATGAAGTATTTTAAGAAATTAGGCATTTAATTTCATCAGCCAGTGCATAGCGGAGTATTTTAAGATGATGCAACCTTTAATTAAGGTACTTCATTTTCACAAATAGCAAGCTTTTAATCACACCTAACACCASAGATAGATAAGCAGGGGCACATGAAGAACTGTCACGTTCTTAGTTGAGTTCAGGCATATGAAAATGAATATTAAAGGCTAAACTAGATACAGATATCAAGATCTGAGTATACTAATTCTGGAATGTCATATTATTCCAAAAAAAATCTCTGATCATCCTTCTCAAGACCAAGTTATTAACTGTTTATTGATTTTTGACAGCCAAGGACACTGCTTTGGCCAGTGCCTGCTTTAGCAGATCAGYGTAATGTAAGAAATGCCTTTGTAGAACCTATATTTCTATTAACAGAAACAAATTCTGATACAATCAGGGTTCCCAAATTCTGTTTTCCTCAGAACACAATATTAATTAATACATAGCATTCAATTAAAATAATTCATTAATTTAAATATCTCTAGCAAAATTCCTAAGTAATCAGAATGTTTAATTTGTCTCTGAGTCTTTGTTACATGGTCCATCTCTCATCTGAGATTAGACAAATATCTTTTAGTAAATGGATTTTAATATCATAAAAATCTATAGTTCAAGGCAATATTAGGGGAGACCACATTCAAATTCACAGTTATACATCTGATATAAAGACTCACATCATAAATCTGACCTCATAAACACARTGGAAAAAACATCAGATGAAACTTCAGTAGCATTCCCCTTGTTTTCTTAAATTTCCTGAAGAAAGATATATTACTTTGGCGTAAATCAAAGCCCATTATCTTCAGATTTCCTTCAGCAAAAAGCTGCTGGGTCTATTGTTCTCAATATCCTACAGCTATTTTCATTTTCCCGGAAAATTAAAATGTTCAGGAAGTGGTCTCACTAGCGCAGACAGTGGTTTCTTTCCCCTACAAATCTGTGTTGAAACAATGTTTCAACAATGTTAGGAAAGTATTTGGCTGATGATACCTTGATTAAAGAGATTTTAAAACCGAATTTGCTGCTGATCTGAAGCACTTCAAAATCAAAGAAACTCTAGTTTTCAAAGGCTTTGTATTAGGCTCCAAAGTAACAATTACTTTCTTATCACTTTAGTGCCCATTATGCAATAGAAATAACTTGTCCTTGTTTTACCTTAACTCTTTGTTTTACCTCTTCTCAAAAATGCATCCCCAAGAACTTACTACTGCCTTTTGCTCTGTGTTACCCTGTCAAGCCAAAGACTTCAAAGGTGAATACAAATGTAAACTGTTCTCTGCTTAAGTTCTTTGTATATTGTTCAGCACYGTTTAAAGATGTACAAAAATAAAATGAGAATCTGACCTACTGTTCTGGTGCCCAAAGATGCTTCTTTTTTCTCAAGCACACATTCTTGACATTACAGAGCRGTTCAATCAGGGTTCTGATTCTCTGTTATTATTTTTGTCAGAAAAGCAACCAAAATTTAAAATAAATATTATCTCTCTTCTAAGAAAAAAATTAATATTTATGTTACAGACAAGATGAAGTCCTTCACTCCTTAGTAACTAAGGAGTCCTTCACTCCTTAGTAACTATTGTCCTGTAACCATTAAAAAAGGAATTGGGGGAAGGGAAAGATTGTTAAAACACTGGAATCAGAAACATGCCATAGGCTAATGAATGCATTTTGTAAGTATATGCTATTGGCTTTTCCTTTCAGAAAAAAGAATCAATACAGCAATCCAGGTGAATATTTTCTAATGTAACTACCTTTTGACTTTGTATTTTTCATTTTGTAAAGGTTAAATCAGAGCGTAAAAAGCCAATTTAATAACATGAAGAGTTGATTTTTCTCCTTTGCTTCCTGGAAGAAATAAAAGCGTGCAGCATATATAGAAATGGTATCATTTGCACCACAATACAAGAAGACTTACTGTGCTTTGACACTTGCACTGTAAGTGAACAGGAGGCAGAAGTGAACCTTGCCACTTGATGATGTCACATGTCCAATAATTATATCTTTATTCACTTAGGTTTCCTTTGATATCATCAGAATCAGATGTTATCATCAAAGGGGAAATAATTAGCATCTTAACTGATCAGGGTACAATGATAGGACAGTGGAAAGCTATGAAATTGGATTGGATTCAAGCTGAGAATTGTTTTACTGTGAAAGTGTAGTGATCTCTAGAGACCACTCTCAATTGAAAATKATTTTCCTGTTTATAAATATACATCACTTGAGGCTGGGTTGTTGGGGTTTTTTTTTCAAATTTATTATCTTTTGAAAATTATCTTGTCTCCCAGGAGTTACTGAACTTATTTTAAATGGCAGCTTTCTCTTAAAATTAAAATCCAAATGTTTTTGCAATTATGTAGTTTTATTCCCTTTCTGACTTCAACAATTAAAAATGGAAACAGGCATTTCATTGATATGATTTAGAATTTTAATCCTACAGTACCAAGGCATCAGTTTGCTAGGAAAACAAAATCTTATTATGTGAAACTTGAGTGCTAACTGCCAGGAAATAACCAATTTTACATCACAGCTGTTGAAAATTTCCTTTAAAAATACAGAAAAACCCCTTCCATTATTACATATCTGTAAAGTTGTTTTATGTCCTTTAAATAAAAACAGTGAAGTAAGCATTGAAAAATATATTCTTGAATACTATTGGACAGATTCTGAGCCTAGAGAGTGCTGAGTACATAAGTGTACAATTAAATATAACATAATTATCATATCTGTTATTGCTCAAAGAAAAGAAGAAGTTGTCCAGTCATTTGCTCTCAACATTTCTATCATTTCCCCAAAAATATTCCATCCCAATCAATTACTAGTCCAATTAACTGCAGGTGAGCTTATAGATGGAATAAATTATTGTTCTGCAGCTTAAAYAGAATGAAGAAATGGAGTTTCAGATCTTAAGAAAACATACAAATACATTTCCTGCACATACAACTTGTGCCTGACAAAAATTAATTTTTGTTATATATTATAATAAGGTCTTGAAATAGTAGAATCTGGATGGAATCTCCTCTCCACACAGTGTGTGGAGCCAGAGACAGGTTTGGTCAGCCGAACATTCTTCRAACCTAAGTTTACCCTCACTTGGACTCGCAGGAGGTGAGCACAACCCTTGAAAGCAGACAGACCTTTTAGTGTCTTATAGGATCGTGTTTTCACAAACATTCAAAACACTGATAAAGAAGAGCACATGTGCTTATTCATAGAATTAATTGCATATTTYTAACATTTCATAGAACACCTACTGGAAATACTGCTTTTGACTTTTATCTGGTAATGCTTTTTATCCACAAGTCTCTATTTTCTTCATACTCACCCACCTAACAACCACCATGAATCAAATTCAACATCAATTTACAACCTGCACTAATCTGCTGGATTGAATGGACCAGTTCCACATGTGTTACAACTGAACGTGGCCAGCAGAGTTTCACACATATCCATTTGTTGCATCCAGGTCTGGATACAACCATCAGTCTATAAACAGCTCCCATTTAGTYACTATAAATAGACAGATGAAAGTAACTGTTTGACCCAAATGTCCTTTGTGGGTTATGTTTTGGATGGAAACAGTTCCTCCCATTCTGYGATAGCTTGAAATAAATAGATTTTTATAGGTTTTATGCATGTAGAAAATAAATTAAATAGAAGCCAAATAGAAATAAATTCTACAGGCTGTTCAAATCACCAATACTGATTTCACAAACATGAACAGTTGTCATGAGACAGTCTACAGGTAGCAGCCAAGTTGATAAAACTTGATAAACAAGGTACAGATATAGCTGTTATTCAGTGAAAAGTATCATCCCTCAGCAGCCAAACAAGATTTTGAACTTGGAAGTCCTCCATAAACCTATTTAAAGCAACTGCAATAACTAGAAACATCCTGAAAATCAAAGAGAATGAACAATTTAAGTGGGAACAAGAGAGGATGATGAGCGCTGGAAGAAGAGCTTCTGATAAATTGTTCTGCACGGTCCCTATCTGACTGCACAGTTTGGAGCTGCTCTGTGCTAGAATTTTTACAGAAGACTTTTTAGACTGCTTCATTCACTGCAGAAGGGTGCAGGAGTATTTTCAATGTGAAGTTACAGTGAAAATTCATGTGCAGTGCAAMTTCAGTACATTGGAGTCCAGCCACTATGATTGCCACTACCCATCATTCTAGTGAGCCAGATCAAATGTGAGAGAATTCAGTCTAGTATTTCCAGGAATACCTTCAGGACCTCATAAGTTGTCTCAAATCAAGTTCTCTACTTAATATGATTAAAGTTAGCCATGAAACAAATAACCACTTTAATGATGCCTGGGTTGACATTTCGTAAARCTTTCCTATACTATTTGGCACCTCTTTCTTCAGGTCTTTTTACAATCTTTGCCACAACCAGAAGTACTTGTTACATTCTGTGAGCTAAACTATGTAATTAAAAGAATAAAAAGTTAGTGGAAACAGAATAGATGATTTCCTGAAACCTGTCCTGCACAATCAGAAGCTATTATTGACTTATGCACTCTTTACATATTGAGTAAGTAACTCAAAGAAATTCTTCTAAGTGATCACCAAATGTGTGTCCTTCATGCATGACAGGAATAATTGGAATAAATGGGGACAGTGCTCTTAATGTGCYACTATATTTCTAGTGCTGTTATATAATACAGACAGTCAGAAGAAAAACAACACAGTACTGTCAAGCTGTGCTCCTAGAATCAGAAGATTCTTTTGATTCTTGTTTCTATATGTCTCCATTTTGCATCTATAAAATTGACAGAATGGCATTTTATCTCTCAAAGGTTTGGTTAAAGCCAATTATTATGAAGAACACCAGTGTGCTAGCTAAGAAGGCTGTGTAAAGGCAGAAGGGAATCAAAATTMAAATAAAAAGGTTTAATATTGTGCAGCAAATAAGCATGCCTATTGAACAAGAAGAAATAAAAATTTCTTATTAGCKAAGTGTAAATTAACTTGCATTTAGAGTCAGCTATTAGAAGGACAAAGTCCAAGAAGCTGGAACAACAGTGCAAAACCATCTTATGAGGATAAAAGGACACATGTTTGGAATGCAAGGATCACTGACTGCAGGCTTTCTGCTTTTCCTTTCAAAGGCAGACATTCAAAAATCAAGTGAAAACTGAAAGAAGTACACACTTACAAAGTTTTCTTTTTCCTAATAAGAAAACACCACATACAAGACCACTTTGTCTCTTTAGAGATGGAGCTTCCAGCTGCGTCTTTTTCAAGATAGTTTCTTTTCCATGTTTTCTATATGTGTATTTCTATAAAATATTGGCTACTGACCAAATCTGACACTTCAAGGCAATTTCTACTTAYTCTTGAAAACTGCCAGAAAAACTGAAGCCAGGGAAAAACTTACTTCAAAACAGAATATGGCCTGTAGGAATTGGTGTTAGGCAGCTAAAGATCTTCTCCTGCATTACTTCAAAAGCTTTTAGTACCTTTTGCACCAACTTGCTAAAAAAATAAACTGCTAGGCAACCTCTTATGTGACAATAAAGTCAAGATGGGAGAATCTAGAATCCTGCATTGTATCTAGKACAAAAACCAGAAATCTTGTTTTCCCTCTGTCCCAATGACTTTGTTCATCTCCCTGCTTCATTTCCTCAGCTTTTGCCTCTGGCTGCATGMTCCTGACTCCTCCTTCTTATCACCTCTGGTGCTTACCTATTTGATGACCCAGCAAGGCCATCCAACTATCAGCAACACACATTAACAAGCAGGTATTAACAAGCAGGGCAGGCTGACTGTATCAGTATCTCTTGTTAGGAATGTGGTCAACCCTCACCACTTTGTCTGCACAGGTGAAATTTAATAATATGCATATACAAATGTCATTATTTTATTATGMAATGTATTAATAATTCAGACCAAAGAAAGGAAGCCTAAAAATAAGTTCCAAGAGAAATAAAATATTATGAACAGAGTTTGCCTTCTGCTTTCTGTATAATTCTTTTTCCAAGTAAGTTTATTTCAAAACACCTGTTTCTTGGAAAAGATTATGGCTTTGTTGTACAAGCAATGGTGCTACAGTGTTTAAAAAAGTGCAGATCAAAATCCTCCCACRCTTTAGGATAATCCATTTCCTGCTCCCTGCAGCAGAGGACCCAGTAGGAAGGCAGGAGGGCAGCAAGTGCTTTAAAATCACTACTAACCCTGTTGCTCATCTAATTCAAAAGTGCTCTCYCTAAGACGTCATAGAAATGGGTATTTTGCATTTTTTTACCTGAATTTCTAGAAGTGATTCTGTTCTGTATTAAGATTGCATCCAAATTCTATTAGCCTACACATCTTCCAGAAAGTATCATGTTTTTACATTGTATTTGCATATATATTTTTACACATAAAAATTTAGTAATAGTCTATACATATGTTCTATAYATATGTTTTACTTTTTATATGCATACATACAGAAATCAAATTCAAAAAATACATAAGACTATTTCTAAAATGTAGACACTCATTTAGGACAAGAAATAATGAGCTGCACAGCTAACAAAGGCTCCTATGACAAAACAGACAACAGTTTCATTAAATCTTGCCTCCAGTGACTAAACAATCTGCAGACAAGTTTAGTCATTTCATAGCCCTTGATTTTAGAGCTATGAGCAGAGCTTCCCAGTCATGCAGAGCCAGATGGGGTTTTTAACCAAATGCAGTGTGGAAATGGAAGTCGCAAAACATTGCTGAATGAATCAGCAAATTCCAGTATTACAGTAGCAGAGACAGAATGGTAAAATAGGCAGCATAAATAAATAAATGTGTTGCTGTTTACACGATCAGTGGGAGAAAGCATAAAATAATTTAGCTTAATATTATTCTTTKGAAAACCATAGCAAATTGCACACTGCAATTACTACTAGCCTTAAATTCTTAGTGGTTTTTCCTCACTGCAAATAAAAACTGCTGCCATTGTTTTAGTGGGGGATGCTTGGGGTGAATAATACATCTTAASTATACCAAAAAAAAACATATATAATGTAGGCAAAGTGATTCATTTTTTGTTTTTAAATCAAGAAAAACAGATACACACAGGAAAAAAAAATCTAACATTACTTAATTTGCCTGGTGCTTTTTTTTGATTTCTCTGTTTCTAGGGGTCTTTCACATTTTTTCTCAGCAGCAGATATGAGACAAAACATGTATGATGTTCAATGACCACATCAGACATGTCTCAGTCGCTAAAGCTCCTGAATGAATGAACAAACACACGGAATAGAAAACAAATGCCAAATGGCATCAAAAGGCACACAAGAAAAACGCCATCTGCACCTGAAGCAGCTGGTGCACTCACCACACTACATCACTCAAATACTACTGGAAAAAAGCCACTAGAAATGATCATGTCACAAACAGATGTAAGCACGAGGGACTGAATGGAGCTGGATTATCGATGTGTCAAGGGGAGCTCTGAATATTACTCAGTAATCTCTTCCTGTTTATTCAATGTGATTCACCATAAAGCCACAGGGTGCGGTGGGTACAACAACAACCAGTCATTGTCAGAGTCTATTCACAAATTCTTGAAGAGGAAGGTCTCTATATCAGTGCTAGTGTTCGCATAACAGCACATAGCATAAGAATATCATGCTGTGGAACCCTGACTCTAATTATGCAAAATAGAAATAAATAATAATTGGCATCTTTCAACCTGCTTAAAAATGTAAGAAATGCTTTTAAAATGTGCTCTTTACCTCGAAGTCCAGATTCTAAACCACATGAATGCCAAGGAAACAAAACTGCCTCAGGAAGGTAACTATGATGAACTACAGACCATGGACACCAGACTAAATGCACAATAGAGCAAASATGTAAATAATTATAAACAACAAATACTCATGGTTACATGAGAGTCACATCATTAAGCTTGGTAGTTTCAGAACCACAGAATAAGATTTTTTTTCAGAATTTTAAATAGTGTAATTAAAGATTCAACTAATTTAAATATTCTTGAGCAGCACCATTGCTAATTTTCTATTGCATTGTTTGTGAAAATTATTTAAATCAAATTCTCTACGTAACACCAATATGAGGTAATAGGTTAGGTGCTGCTTATTGTTAAGCCTCTTCTGCTTAGCAGCTTTTAACCAACAATGGTTTTTATTTAGTACTTATTGCACATATGATTGCTTTCTTTTTTTTTTCCAGATTTTTATTGTTTTATTTGTTTTATGTTTTATTCCCCAAACACACAAAAAAAAATAATGTTACTTCTGCTAAAAATATTAACTTCTCCAGAAGAAAAGGCTTTTCTTGTTGGAAATAAAACATTTCTTGTTGGAAATAAAATTAAATGATCTTTTATGATGAATAAAACAAGACTAAAAAGGTATATCCTCAAAATATGAGGAGGAAAAATACTAAAAGAAGACATAAAATTTTTTTCCTCTCTTGACAATAGTACATAATGAAACAGTAGTCACTAAGAGTTGTCAGCAATAACTTGCTGGATCAGCTCTGCTAAATATTGTTAGCTTCTCTTACCTGGAAATCTRTTTCATTAAAAGTATTTCATTTCATGCTATATTTCTTAAAACCAGGAACTATTATTCACTAAAGTATTACAGATTCCATTAGTATCTCATAATAATTACAYATAAACAAATGTATTTCCAAAATAAAAGGTTGGGATTTTCTTCAGAACTCAGAGTCACATTACATTCCCACAAAAAACAAGGCTATTTACAGCAAATAGGGAATACTGAAGAACATGCTGATTCCACATTGATCTTTGGTATTTTTTTAAATACTGTAACTTTAAGAAATAGGTAAAACACTATTTTACATGTCTGATGTATRAGCATAAACTCAGAACTCTCATGGTTGATAAGAATTTTTTGCAACTATATGTGTCTTCCATATTCAGAACTCACGTTACTTTAAATTTCACTAGAGCCCTTCAAGGCAAAGTATTATTACTTCAGCCTTCACTGATGACATGGAAAATACCTACATATCAATGGGACACCTCAAATAATTCATACATACAAACTCACTCTTCCAGCTCGAGTCTCTTGGCTTGGACCAGAGTTGATTCAACCGGATGCAGGCCCATTCACTCCAAAAGAAGGGCAGTGAATAACTSTACCAAAGTAGAGTAGTTTGGCCATCTTATTCTAGAACAATGACATTAGGACATTGATTAAAATWTGTGAGCAGGAAAAATGTCCCATTCAGGCATCAAATTTGGCTGGCTGTTTTGTGGAACATCCTAATTAGCCATGCTTGTGATTTTATTAACAATTTGTTCAGAAGYGAATGTAAGCTGACACATTCCATTTGAAAACGCAGATGAAAGCTGAGCTGGACACAAATCTACTGAAGAAAGGGTACAAAATACAATACCTCATTTGTTTTGAGCTATTTTTCTGATTCTATTTTTACTCACTTTGATTTACCACCAGTATCCTCTGGGTGATGGTTAAGGAAACAGATGCTGGGAATCTCTGTCCCTTCAGTTCCTGAGAGGAGAGATCTGACTCACACTTGTTCCTAGTCTCTCCTTTGTACTCACACATGCAAAGGGTGGTTGTGTGAAACTTAAATTACTGCTTGATTTCCAGTTTCTCATTGCCAGTTTCCTCAAAGTTTCCACTTACGTATTTTACAGCTTCACCATTTTCATTTGAGCAGCATTTTATTACACATTTCCCTTTCCAAAACCTAAACTGCATGTTCCCAGGATAAAGTTAAATTCTTTTATTTTGAAGTGTTCTATTTATTTGGGATTTTCCAATGAAACTGGATAGAAAGAAATGTACAAATCCAGGACAAAGTTGAAATTAATTTTTAACAGATGCTTTTGTCTGAATTTTTCCTCTACCAGTTTGAACAAATGCATATATAGAATATATACAGAACTACWGAACAGAAATAAGTGCAGCCCATGCCTGTTTATGAGGCAACCATGGAACTTTCCATTGTCTGTGTGCAGATATGAAAAGGCTTGCTGGCTTTCACTGATAGACTGCAGTACTCAGCAGGGTGCAGGAAGAACAAGATTGAAGGTATGGGCAAGACAGCAGCACTGTTCCCCCTGGCTGAGAAAAGAGGGATCTTTATCATGAGATAAACCACAATTGTTATTATTTTGAAATTGTTGCTCAAAAAACACCTTATAATGAAGAAATTAGATGATAATTTAATCACTAACATCATTAACACTTGATTTCATTCATAGAAGAGTTTTATTTGACTAGAATTAAAATAATAGTACAGTTCACAGAAGTCCAGCCCATAAGTTGCCCTGGATGAGTTTCTAGGARAAATAGTCACAATATAATTAATCTGGTGGAACAGCTGGATACACAGACTGCAATTAATTTTGCTCTGAATATTAAAAGTTCTACAGTAGTCAAAAAGAAATTGTATTGGTCAATAGATTTTTGAATTATGTAGGTTGTGGGCAATAAAGCAAATTATTGTTGCTATAGTAAAACTTGTTCCAATCAACTGAATTATTACAGTAAATCTGTGTATTTAATAAAACAGTGTGCTAGTATTCATTTATATGAAAAAACCCAGATTGACATTTCCACTTCTAACTAAAGAGGCAAGAAAAGTTTTAAATAAACTATCAGACTACTCACAATAAACTGAACAAATGTGGACCRTTTACTGTTTCCTTGTTCAGCATGTTAAAAGCATTTGAGAACAGTACATAACTAATATCCATATAACAGAAACTTGATTCTTGATTATCCAGCGATATAGGCAGTATCTCTTTAACGCTTTCTTTCAGGGAATATTTCGCCAATAAGACCTGGACTTTCAAGCAGATGGTCACTGCACAAGAAACAGTTGAACAGTGGCACCCAGAGGTGAAAAGTGTACTGCTTCTGAAGAGATTCCATGTTGTAACCTGTTTCTCATCTTTTGCTCCTGTCATTCCCATCKTTTCTTTACCAAGTAACAAATACCAAAGAAAAAAAAGCTGCAATTTGGATAAACATCCTCTAGAGTTCAACAACAACAAAACAAAAAAAAAAAAAAAAAAAAAAAAAAAAAAAAAAAAAAAGCCCCTGCTTTGTAACAACTATTATAGTTGGGAACACATTTTAGAAACACTTTTTCCTACATCTTTTCTCTGACAAAGAATGGGATAAAAATAACCACAGACAAAAAGACATTCTCAGATTCATCCCCTTAGATGGAATTCTGAAGCCATAAAGTCTTGCACTCTCCCTAAATTCACTAGCTGAAATTATTGGACAAGATTATAACAGGAACCCAAGCATAAAGGCTGCTGGATTTTTGGAAAAAATTCTGGGATTAAAATACAAATAGAATAATAGCTAATGCAAACTGTCCAAGCTATCTAAGATGCCTTGACTTCAGATGTTTAGTAAGAACTATTGTATCATTTTCATAAAAGCACCAGGCTGAAAGTACCACCGCTCTGTGAAAACCTCCCCACATTCCTTTGCCAATATCTAGTTTTAGATAAATTCATATATTCATTATATACACGACAGTTGTTTATTTCATAGAAACTTAAAGAAAATACAAAGATTCCCAGCATCAGTCCTAGGAAGGCGCAGTAAAAYGAGGTCCACTGAGTTTTAATTAGAAATGCCATACTTCAGCAATTTGCAATGCGTGCTTGCACCTTTCAGTTAGAGTGGGACTCTGTACCAGGGCTGAGCTGCAACAAACCACATCCACACTCTCAAAGAATCCTCAAAACAACCTTCCACTTAAAAGACCGTAATAGCCAAGCATCTGCTCAAATGAGGGGACAGTGCACAGAATGTTTCTGATGATTTTCCCTAGTAGCAAGACCTTTTGYCTGCTCCGCTCCTCATGCCAGTTCCTAATAGTATTGTTATTTTTATCAGCGTCATTATAAYCATCATTATTTGTTATCATGTAAGGAGCAGTGGTAATGTGGTGGRCATAACATGTTCACCTTTCTGTACCTGCATTTCCAGCCCATACATAAGGAAGGAGTTTCCACAAACTGCAGACAGAGGCAAACATTCCTAAAATTATCTCTATATCCACTGTGTTTGGGATTGCTATCAGACTACAATCCATACAAAACTCATCAGATTATGTCAACTTCCAATAGTTTRTAGGGGAGGACATTTCTCCACACCTGCATTTCAAGCGGGATTTTAAACAAATAATCCGAAAGCAAATATGGAAGGGAATTATGGCTATATGCAAATTTATATCCTTCCTCCCCCCATCATACCTTCATTTTTCTATCTATTATTTTGCGACTACTCCCAGGAAATGGTAGCTGCAAATGCTGCGAGGCAGGGACTCGGCTGCCATGGAGCTACGTGCGGGATTGCACAGGCAGCAGCACGGCTCTCCGTACAGCGCTCTCATAATGATSGCCAGTAAATGATCATATAATAGGAATTGTAGGGAGTGACGTTAAGTTTATGGCATGTTTTATCCCGGCTGAGCGCCGCTCGTCAATCCCGGCGCAGCCTCGGCTCCTGCCCTGCAATGGGAGGGGCGGCGGCGGCGCCCCCTGGCGGCCCGGAAGGG